>NC_046156.1:16601710-16706710 GCF_011064425.1 Rattus rattus
CACATGATAAAAGATCACACAGTGTGCCACATAACTTCCGAATGTCTTACCAGCTGTGCCTGCAAGGGAACCTGTTTATAATTACCTCAGCCCGAAACCAGACTCCAATTTACATACTCCATTGCTTAATTTTAATAGACACTAAATTTTCCATGAATTTATAGCTTCCATGTAAATCAGGGGAAGACTATATTTTGTCTTCTTCAGAACTTTGCCAAGACGTGGACAGAGAGAGAGTACATTCCCAATAGTTCTGAAATAGCAGCCCTTCATAGTCCAGGGGCCTTATGGCTCTGAGTCTATGCACAGACGAAAGCATTTACATCTTCATCACGTTTTCCAACCTTACATATCTAAATGCACATCTCATTGTGAACCAATTTCTCTTTTCCCTCGTGTAAATTATATTTAGGACATTACATCACTATGTAAAACTATGTATGTGGCTAACAAACTATATGTGTCATTAATGCTCAGGATTGTACAAGAAGGATTATGAAGTTGTTTGTTTTGTTTTAATGAGACGCCTTGCTCATGCCTGTAATTGCAGTACTTAGGAAGCTTAAAGAGAAGGGTCATCACAAGTTCAAGGGTGCCCTGGGATGTATATAGTTCCAGGTGAGCTTGGAGTACAGAATAAGATCCTGTTTCAAAACAAACAAACAAAGATGTTGGGTCTGATGGGCTGAGACTCTCAGTCTTAAAAATCTAAAAAAGGTATATATGATATCTTGCACGAGACTAGCTTTTATTTGATGTTGTCTCCACCCACAGCTTTGTTGGTACTCTCTGATTAGCCTGGCATGGAGTGCTTTAGACACTCTATAAGTGTGCTGGGGATACAAGGAGGCACGAGTCACGCACTACTCTTAGATCCTGCCAAATAATTGTCAATATCACTCAAGAAGAGGTGGTAGGGACATGGGCTATTCCAACTGTGAGCACTTAAGAGCATGTACCTGGAAGGTCACAGAGGAAGTTGATGGTCAGTAGTTAAAGTAAAGCATCCTGTTGTCCAACACTTCAGGCTGGGGACGACAGAGGAAACCTGACCCACTGGGAAAGGACCAGACAAAAGAAAAGCCTCAGTTCAGAGGACCATAACTGGGGGCAAGAAACAAAAATATGAAGCTGAAAGCTGACACCCCAAATCTAGCCAAAGGTAACATTTTGGGCAGAGGGTTCAGGCTAGAACTCATTGAAACTGGGGTCCAGGGATGGGCAGCAGTAAGAGAGTCTCCATGTTCTGTTGTAGCCATTGAGGTCAGGGTGACTTATGTTGTGATGAACTGCAGATCAATTTCTGTGGTAGACTTTGAGAAGGAAGTCAGGTGCAGAGACTAGGAGCCAGGGTGGATTTCATATTTGGGTAATTAATTCTATAACCGGAAGAGCTCATATGCACATGTTTAAGGGATGGTCAGATGGACATTTGTCAACAGAAAGCCATGTAATATTTCAAGAGTACCTGAGGATGCTGACCTCTGGTCTAGATCTGCATTTTTATCGAGTCACAAAGTGTTCAAGCTCATTGGTAGGTGACTATACTATTTATTATAAGTAACAGCTGTAACTCAGCAAATATATAAAATGTCAGCTATGTCCATATTATCCCACTCAGCCCTCGACACAATACAACTGCAGAGTGTAAGCCATGTATTACTGTATTCCTTATTTTGTAAACAGGTCAAAGCTGAGCCACACTGCCACACAGGCCAGAGGGATACTGGCTCTCAGAGCCAGGGATACTCTCCCTGGTCTACTGCTCTGAGCGACTGTGAGACTTACGTTTTTTCACAACTCCCACAGGTATTTTAGTTTTAGCTCTGACCTTGTGTTGGAATGAAAGATGTGTTAGTTGCTTTTTTCATTGCTTTGACAAAACACCTAGCAAAAGCCACTGAAGGAAGAAAGGGTTTATTTTGGCTTACAGTTTGAGGGACAGTCCTTTAAGACAGGGGGCCATGGTGCAGGAGCTGGAGGCAGCTGCGGGTTGTATCTGAAGGAAGCAGAGAGAACACTGGTGCTCAGATTTCTTTTTTTTTCCCTTTTACTCCATTCAGGACTTCAGCCAATGGGATGTTGCCATCCTTCCCTCCTCAGTTAAACCTTTCAGCAAACACATCCACAGACACACCCAGAGGTGTGTTTCCACAGGGATTTTTAAAAGCAGTTAACAATGAAGATTAACCATGGTAAGAGGCTTACACTTGAGAAACATGTGAACACAGGATATGATCTGAAAGTCTGTCAGAGCTATTAGGAGATAAAGACAGAGCAGACTTTCAGACCCAGGTACTGGGGCACACTAAATCGAAAAGAGGCATTTCCTTCTCTGACTGATGGCTTGCATTTGAATGAATACCATTCTAGCAACAATAATGGTGTGATAGCAGGAATCGTAGAAGCCATTACCTAGGTGCCACATGTTTTGTTTAGATCTGTGGAATGTTAGGGCTATAAGAGAGGTCTTATTTTGCACATTTCGTAAATACATTAATTACGATAGTTAACATGTGGGGTTCACTCATTCTAGGAAAGAGTTACTTAGGGGATATAAGAGAGAACGGATGTGGCTGTCGAAGGGTTTTATTGCTATGAAGAGATGCCATGATCAAGGCAACTCTTATAAAGGCAAAACATTTCATTGGGGCTGGCTTACAGTTTCAAAGATTCAGTCCATTAACATCACAGCAGGAAGCATGGCAGCATCAGGCAGACCCGGTGCTGAAGAAGGAGCTGAGAGTTCCACCTCTTGAGCTGAAGGCAGGCAGGAGACTGTCTTCTGCAGTCAGCCAGGAGGGGACTCTTTTCCGAAGTGGGTAGAGCTTGAGCATAGGACCTCAAAGCCTACCCTCATTTCCTCCAACAAGGCCAAACCTACTCTGACAAGGCCATACCTCCTCATAGTGCAATTTCCCATGGGCCAAGCATATTCAAACCACCACCATCATCGAAAGGGACCTGAACTCAGGTTTTCATACCCAGGGTCTCAAGCCTCTTCATCTGGTAAACCCTAGGGTATGAACATTTGCCTGTAGGAACCCATTTCTATTTTCCCAGTATAGGTTGAAATTGGTGCAGCATTTTGTCCTTGATGAACAAAGACAGCCAATGAGTACTCACCCATTAACCTTTTCTATTAGGATGGTGCAGAGGTGCCACCTCTGGAGTCGGAGGGATGTTAGCTCCCAAAGCTCAAGGCTCTGAAGCATTTTTCTGATGGATTACAACTCCATCCACATTCCTTTAGCCACAGGTATATAGTGGGAGGAAATGATGTTGGCATGTGTTAAGTGTTTTTTGCTCGCATGGTAATCTATCCTGGGACTCAGAAACCCAGCAATCATGCAGCTCTGAAGGGAAAATGTATACCAATGGAAGGGCATCCTGAAACACGGGAGCTCAAGAACCTTACAGCTCTGAGGTGGGACAGTGTCCGACGGGAAGGTGGTCCTGAGACACAGGAGCCCAGGAACCACACAGCTCTAAGAGGAAGCCTTCTCAGCAAAGGTGTTGTAGCTCCCAGGGGAAGGTAGCCCAGCTGAGCTGAGGAGTTCAGGGGTCTCAGCTCTGATCCTTTTCTTTTCTTCATCGTCTCTGTTCTTCTGACAGAGAAATCTCATGGAAGAGATTCAGTGGAGGGTCCAGGGTGTGGAGGGATGAATTCAGGAAAGACTGTCTCCCAGGAGCAGACAGCAGGGAACTAGACAAAGGGTAGTGCTTATATAGGATTTCCGAGGAGGCAGAATTTCTCAGGGCAGAGATTTCCAAAGTGAGGAATTGTGGGATTTCAAGACCTATGCTAGGAGGCGCTGGGGGTCAGGAATTGCTTGGTTTCCTGCTCAGGGATTGGTTGGATTTTGTGGGAAGCTCAGGGATAGGTGGTTTTTCCTGCTTTGGGATTGGTGGCTTTTCTTCACGCCCCTTTTCCCTGCATCAGGCCCATAGGTTAGGGTGGGAAGTTCCTCTGGGCTGCAGCTAGCTTTTGCTGAGGCACCATCTTTGTGGGGCTTCTGGGGGTTGGAGGGAAAGGATGGAGGGGACATGCTGCCTTTGTGGATAGCTCCTGAGGGATAGCTCCCGCTCAGGGGATGGAAACGCACAGGCTGAGGAGATGTGGTTGCCGCCATTTTGACAGGAGCCACCATTTTGGACAGCTCCTGTGGGACATTTTACTGCAGCAGCCTTAGGCTTGACAACTTTTGTGGTGCAGTGGATCTTGTGGTGTGCAGCTCAGAGACTACAGCACGTACTTGGGAAAGTTGAGACATGGACACCTACCTTAAAGTTTTAGGAAACACTGAGTTCAATTCAGATCCACTAGGAAAGGAGAGCTGCTTGGCTGGAATCCCTCCGCCATGTTGGAATGCTTGTTTACTTTCTGTTACTAGCTGTGTTCCAAGGAAGATCACTGGGACTTCTCTGGGTACCACTGAAGTTATTTTTTAGCTCACCGAAATATAGCAAAACTCCAAATTTACATTAAAATGACTTCCTTTAGCTCTTCAATTTACTGTGGTGTTGTCCAAGGAAGACTTTCTAGAACACTCCCTTTTCAGTTACTGAGGAATTAATGGAACCAAGTAAAGAGGAATCTTTAATAGGCTTAAGTTAACATTTCCCAAGTTTTCTGTGATTGAGACTTGGGTAGAAAATAGAATACCGAATAATGTGTAAATGGCTTTTCCTTATAAATACATTTATCTGAAGAACTTCATTATTACATAAATTACTTCTTCAAAATTAATTTCCACTTATTTTAAAGAGATGAAACCCGTGTTTTCAATGTACTTAGTGGAGTTCAGTGATCACATATAATAACAATGTATTAAAAGCCGCACAGAAAAGAAACCATTAAAAAAACCCCATAACTCAACAGACAAAAATAATGACAGACTAGCCATTCATGCAAATTAGCTAACTCACATTTATCAAAGAAAATATTTCATAGCATTAACAACACTGTCACTTAAGAAAAATTAAACGGGGCCCAGAAGCACACATTCATTTTTACTGCTCTCATTATTCAGTTCTGTTTCCTTTCCTCCTTTTCAAACAAAATCACGAATTTTGGGTTAGAAGTTCTGCAGAGAGAGAGAAAGAGAGAGAGAGAGAGAAAAAGAGAGAGAGAGAGAGACAGAGAGAGAGAGACAGAGAGACAGAGAGACAGAGACAGAGAGAGAGAGACAAAGAGAGAGACAGGGAGAGAGAGACAGAGAGAGACAGACAGAAAGAGACAGACAGAGACAGAGACAGACAGACAGAGACAGAGACAGAGAGAGACAGAGACAGAGAGGCAGATGATTCTTCTGATTTTTACTGACCCTGAGGTTAGCAACAGTAAGGTGATGGGAACAAATCTGGCTTGAACCATGTCCAAACCCACATCTGCCAGCAAGCACGCTTAAAGGGAAGGAGTGAGAGGGGCCATGGATATGAACATGGGTAATCTTGGAAATCGAAACATTAAACATATGTCAAAGATGATCAAATCCACATCCACACGCCTCACAGAGATGTCTTTCATCTGAGGAGTTTAACTCTCTTCAGTGTACACAGGAGTGCTTTCTGTTTTTGAGGGCCTCATCCTACCTTGGTGCACCCAATTACCACACAGCACAGGTTTTTAGATGGTTGGATGCAAAGCTCTCACCTTTTAGCAAAATCAGGTTTCTTAACAGACACTCTTATAAATCTCTAATCTCCATTCCTGTCTGGATACTCTGTTGTGGTTGTTTTGTTTTCTTCATTTTCTTTTCTCTTTTCTCTTTCTTTTCTATTTCTCTCTCTCTTTCTTTTCCCTCCTCCCCCTCTACCTTCCCTCCTCCCTTTCTTTCTTTCTTTCTTTCTTTCTTTCTTTCTTTCTTTTTTCTTTCTTTCTTTCTTTCTTTCTTTCTTTCTTTCTTTCTTTCTTTCTTTCTTTCTTTCTTTCTTTCTGTTCCACATCAAGCTATTTGAGCAGTAAGCAGTACAGTTGAGGTAAATCTGTCAGGTTTTTTGACTTGTTCTCTGATGTTAAAGACATTGAAACTCATGCTTAACTCTTTTCCAGAGCTTCAGATGTAGTCAAGAATGTTTCAGATCAAGAAATTGAATATACTACTGTGGTTGATCGAATAAGAATGGCCCCTTTGGACACATGTGTTTGAATGCTTGGCCATAGGGAATGGCACTATTCAGAGCAGTGGCCTTGTTGAAGGGAGTGTGTCACTGTGGAGGTGGACTTTGAGATCTCACAGCTCAAGTTATGCCCAGTGTGACACATAGTCTCTCCTTGGTGCCTGCAGATCAAGGTGTAGAACTCAGCTCCTTCTCCTGGACCATGACTGCCTGCACACTGCCATGCTTCCCTCCATGAGGATTATGGACTAAACCTTTGAAGCTGTAAGCCAGCCCCAAACAAACGTTTTCCTTTATAAGAGTTGGCTTAGTCCTGGTGTCTTTTCCCAACCAGAGAATCCTGTCTACGACAATTGACAACCCTAGCTTCATGGCTTGCTTTATCAGGCATCACTCTTGATATTGTCTCCCCCTAGCTAAAATCCTTGTCCTGTGGGAAAAATTGAAACCATATTTTGAAAATCCAGTTTCACCTAAAAGCATGCAATATCACACTATTGCCTTACAAACTCGTCTTTGAGTAATATTATTTTGATCGAAGTCACTGGTGTGACTACTTTCTCTTTGCTTTGGTTTTCTCATCCGGTAACTGCTTAGAGGAAGTTGATCCTCTGAGCCTCAACGGCGAGTGTTTGTCTAACATGAGAAGACTGTCGGATCTACAGCTCCTGTCTCATTAAGTCACACTCCCTTGTGTGGTTACTGGTACAGAAATTCCGATCCCATCTCTGTGTGCAATCATCATTGGCAAATAGCACAGCTGTATGGTGTCTCCTTGGCGGGTAACCTGTACTGCGCCCTGGCAGGAACAGGTGCCGAGAGGGACCAAGTTCCTACCTTTCTTCCCTCCGAAGGAGTCTGAATTGATTGGATTTTCATAAAGAGTGGATGGACTTGGGTGGGAAAAATAAATGAGTAGTTTGGCTAAAGTGATCCAGAAAATAGCAGCTTGATATAGCACCATCATACAAAGGTGGGGAGGGGGTCAGAATTTGGCTCTTTCTGAGGGAAAGTTGAGGACACTGTGGTGTGCACCAATGGCCATCTTCTTTTTTTTTTTTTAATTTTATTTATTTAGTGTATATGAGCACACTACAGCTGCCTTCAGATACACCAGAAGAGAGCATCAGATCCCTTTGTAGATGGTTATGAGCCACCATGTGAGTACTGGGAATTGAACTCAGGACCTCTGGAAGAACAGCCTGTGCTCTTAACCGCTGAGCCATCTCTCCAGCCCCCTCCAAAGGCCATCTTGACACCAGTCTCTCCTGCTGGTTTAGAGGAGCAGGCAGAGCATATTTGACTTCTCTGCCCTGCCCCAACCACCAATACCTGCCCACCTTCCATGTTTTACCGCTTGGAGGAAGAATCTTTGCTCATCTGCTGCTAATCCACCTTTCCTTGTTCTGTGAGGCAGAGGAAGCTGAGATTCTTTGGTGTCATAGCATGAATTCTCCTGCTCCATCTTTCCGGGATTTCACAGGCACTATAGAAGATAATCTGCAAACTCTGTCCCGTAGGCAGGGCTGAGAGGAGAAAAGATGCCTTGTAGGAAAGAGTCTGAACCATGTCAGCGCACTCTTGGGTGGGATATTTGCTTATCTAATATTTGCCCTAAACTGGAGCATCTGTTTTGGTTACTAGAGTAAAACATCTTTGATGATAACAAATCGCTGTCCTGTTGAGTTGTTTCTTTTAACCTTGTCAAATCCTCCAGATTACATTTTTGGAAAGGTTGCATAGAAGGAAAGAAATGTATCTTGGTAATAACTTCACTGGCTTTGCCAAGATCTACCTAAAAACACAATTCGATCTTCTCCAAACTCTGATATCCCTTACCCCACATCTGCTATCTGTGGAAGAAAACCTCCTGGGGTTAGCGAAGGGATCTATCTTAAAGCTGAACGCTCTCTTCCCTTAGCAGAACAAGGCTGGGCATGAGGCTCGTTTTCCATCTGAGTCATGGAGGGTGGCCTGACACTCTGCATTCTTCCTCCATTCCTGCAGAGTTACCCGTTCTCCACATTTACCTACATCTCAGAAGCTGAGTGAGTGAGAGGCTCACCACCCCCAGGCCTCATCTGTCCTGCTGGAACCATCAGATCTGGGTCTGCGGAGGCCTTCCTAGCCTGTCTTCCTCTGGACAAAGGAAACTTTGCCACAAAAGACTGAAAGACTAAAAGCCACATGTTAACTGCTCTATAACAATTTCCCCTTTCCCATCGCCCCTTAAAATGCATAGAAAACTTGACTTTGGGTCCAAGTGAGTAGGGGTGGGAAAAGAAGAGAGGTCCTGTAGACCGGGGTGATAATGATTTTTTTCTTTTATTTATTTATTTATTTATTTATTTATTTATTTATTTATTTTTATTAACTTGAGTATTTCTTATTTACATTTCGAGTGTTATTCCCTTTCCTGGTTTCCAGGCCAACATCCCCCTAGCCCCTCCCCCTCCCCTTCTTTATGGGTGTTCCCCTCCCCATCCTCCCCCCATTGCCGCCCTCCCCCCAACAATCACATTCACTGGGGGTTCAGTATTTGCAGGACCCAGGGCTTCCCCTTCCACTGGTGCTCTTACTAGGATATTCATTGCTACCTATGAGGTCAGAGTCCAGGGTCAGTCCATGTATAGTCTTTAGGTAGTGGCTTAGTCCCTGGAAGCTCTGGTTGGTTGGCATTGTTGTTCATATGGGGTCTCGAGCCCCTTCAAGCTCTTCCAGTTCTTTCTCTGATTCCTTCAACGGGGTCCCGCCTCAGTTCAGTGGTTTGCTGCTGGCATTCGCCTATGTATTTGCTGTATTCTGGCTGTGTCTCTCAGGAGAGGTCTACATCCGGCTCCTGTCGGCCTGCACTTCCCTGCTTCAGGTGATAACGATTCTTTAGGTGATTCTTTAGGGGGCAAGGGCGGAGTCAAGAACAGTTGGGCTGGGGGAACATAACTTGATTGGCAATGTTTTTGCTGTATACGGTTGAGGACCAGATTCTTAGAACCCAAATTAAGTAAACAAAACAAAACGTAAAAACCAGGCACAGTGGCCCATGTCCTCTGGCCTCTGCAGTCACACGCACACACACACACCTGCACACACACTCATGCACACGTAATACACACCCCAAACCCTAATGATGGCTGCCAGACATAACGGGTCAGAACTCAAACATCTGACTCCTTCCTCACCTCTATTTCACAGCGAAATGCTCCAAGGGGGAAGGCTGTAATAATGGTAGGTTCACCTTTTCAGTGACTTGTTCATGTTGTCAGAGACTGGACTACATCTAAGTGAAGGCACTTCTGAGATATCGTTGGAACGTTTCACATCCAACTGTTAATTCGCCGCAGCCTCGAAGTGTATTTAGACGGAGGAACTGTTTAACTGAAACTATTCCCCTGCCAGTTAGGGTAGGGTAGGGTACCGCAACCAGTTGAAAAGCCAGCGTGTTCGTGTAAAAATTCCATTTAATCCTCTCAGGACATAATGTGTAGAATCCCTTGGCAAGTAACAGGTCTATATATTTTTGCGTAAGGTTCCATTACTCTCATTCAAGTATTTCAAAACTGCTATTGAAAGCCAGTGAGAAGCGACAGTTGGAAGCATGTCTCATAGTCTTAGAGCCTTGAAAGAATAGGAGAGAGGGCACAGCCCAGGTGCCTTTCAGATGCCATGAATGGTAGTAAGTTTTGGTTTTTCTGTCCCATATTGAGTGAGAATCTCCGGAGTGGGACTGGGGATGGGATTTATTTAAACTGTGTGGTATTTTTGTTTTCTCACCAGGGAAGCTTTAAACAGACATGGTCCATTGAGTCTGAGCTCTGTCTCCCAGATATCAGACTTTTCCAAGGAGGTGGTTAAGACTGCAAAGTGCTGCTAAGTGGGTCTGCAGTCTTTAGGTTCTAATTCCACTCAGTGCATCCACATTTTAAATAATCTGCATAAGCAAGGGCAGAGTGGGATTCGGTGACCTAGTCAGTTCTACATGTCAGAATTTCCTTCCAGAACATTTTGCTTAAGCATTCTAACTCAAAAGCCAGACTATTTCTATGGGGGGGGGGCAGGGCTCCCAATATTAGAGATTACTTCTATTTATTGTGTCTAATTATGACTTCCTGTGGCCTCTATCCTCCTGTCCTAGTGTGTCTTCTGGAGTAACAGAGTAATTCTTTCCCATGAAATGCCTGCAGATGAAGCTCGGAAAATGCCAAATGTGTTTCCTGTCCCCGTGTAGGGCTCTCCCGACTCTGACACTCCAAGAGGATGATCAGGAGCCATTGCATTTTCAGGCAAAATCTTTCCATTTTAAAAATTGCTTTTGATGGTTTCCATACTCTTAGGCACCAGCCACTGGAAGGAGACTGTTGTGGTAAATATTAAAAAAGAACTCACCAATCCACGCTAGTGCTGGCACCAGCGGGTCATGTGGCATCCGCGGGGTATTTTCATCTTAATCAACAGAGCATCTCAACCTGATTCGCTAAGTTTCCAATTTCTATCCCATGTTGTCGCAGGCAACTCTCTGGGCCCTGCAGCGACCGCCCTCTTGTGACTCTCTGCTGTGAACTCTGTTCACAGTCCCCGCATCTGCCCCCTGTGGTTATAGTCACAACTCCCAGTACCCCATTAAAATCAAAACTCAGTAAGTTTGTAATTTATCAATCAGATTTATATCAGTAAATTCTCACTCCTCAAAACGTCCACAGTAAACTCAGAGCCAATTAATGTTAATGTCAACTGCCCACCTAGGTAAGACAAACTGTCCTATAAAAATCCATCCCTTATGAAATATTCATAACTACCTGTGGCCCTTTAAGGCCACACAGATCTGGGCTTTCTCCTCCTCCATCTTGGTTCTTCTTCTCTCCTCCCCCCTTCTCTCTTCAAAGCTCTGTGCCCACCTTACTGTTGCACTGTCTAATCACAGGCCTTGCCTTATCTTGTGCCTGCCCTCACCTGCGTATAGACAACAGTCCACAGGAGACTTCCTACCATCTTCGTTAAAATAATAGACTCCATTGCTCCTGTGGAGTGTCCACTGCCTGTGGGACTGCTTTAAGGATGAGCCTTGGCACACCGAGTTGGACTGAGCCCGGGACCTCGCATGGGCTCTGGCCGAGCATAGTGAGGGTGTCTCTCTTAGCGTAGCCCTTGGCCACATTGGCTCTGAGCTAGAGCCCCGCCTAGTATCCAGGACTTCATGTAGGTCCATTGTTAACTTACCCATGATTTTGGTTTGTGAATGGCATCTACATTGTTGGGGTGATGTGACAAAATGCCTCAGGTGGAATGGCTTATAAAAGCAGAGATTTGCTTCTTGTCGTTTTGGACACCACAAGTCTGAGACAGGAGTACCAGCATGGCTGGGTTCTGATGAGGGATATCTTCCAGGATGCAAACTGGCAACTTCTCTTTTGCAGTGAGGGACCCACCTTGTAAACTAGCTATTCATCTCCTTTTCTCGAAAACACCAAAACCATTCACAAGAGGTCCAGCTTTCTTACCTACCTATCTCCCAAAGGTCCCTTTCCTAATATAACCTCCACTGGGGTGATAATTAAACTTTGGGTTTGGGAGGGAGAATACATACCCAGTCCATAAAGGTAAAAAACCAGGGGTCAGGAACGTTTAGGGTGCTTGAGATTATGTATCTGATTTACATTCTAGTTATGACTTTGATTTTTCCTTTTTTTTTTTTTTTTTTTTTGCTTTTGCTTCAAAATCTAAGCAATTCCTGACTCACAACACACTAAGCAGTCAGGGTTTCCCTGCCTAATTTTAAGCAAGTAAGAACAAGAAGAGTGGGGAGTGCTTTTTCCTTTGTTAGTTATGTGTTTACCTTGACTCGGAACTTGAGTCTCTTAGGATGTTTGTAACCCCTTAATTTATCTATCACCATAGCAGCGATCTTTCTCTTTAATTTGTTTGATCTGTAAATGAATTAAATCCATATGCCCCTGTCCAAGGTGTAAATGGCCTTACACCTGGGGGCATGGCTGAGTGTGCAAAGCTCTTGGGGACTTGAGTTTAGGTCCTTAGCTCTCATGAAAGGCCAGGCATGATGGTGAATGCCTGCCACCCTGGGCTGAGGGCATAAAGGTAGGTAGATCCTGAGAGCTCATTGGACAGCCAAACTGGCTGAGCTGTCAAGCTTCAGACAGGTTCACCCGAGAGCCTTGGTAGCAAAAAAAGTGATGCCAATAAGGTAGCGGATGATTGAGAAAGATGCCCAACGTTGACCTCGGGCATCTCTATGTGTGGGCACACATAAGAGTGTGCATGCATGTGCACAGATGTGGTCTCTCTCTCTCTCTCTCTCTCTCTCTCTCTCTCTCTCTCACACACACACACACACACACACACACACACACACACACACACACACACACACACCCCTTCCTCAGAACAGGACAGTATTGAAGAAAGAACAACACACTGCCATATTGCTGGAAGACCTTTCTCCAGCTAAGCGTTATCATGAACATTGGTTCTTCTGGGACCTTCTCTGAGCCATCTTTAAGTTTATGTTCTTGTACCATTGTTCTGCTCGTGGGGCCCAGTGTCAACAGTCAACAGGAGCGTGTGAAACTTAGTGAGTGCACTGCTGAAGTGCTAACGTCTGTCTATAGTGCCCTCCCAGCCCCCAGTGAGGGAAACTCACCCTTTAGCTGAGTAGACCATTAGAACAGTCCCTATTTTGGAAGGGGAAGCCCTCTGGTCCTGCCAAGACGGAACCCCCAGCGAACCTGATTGTTGGGGGGAGGGTGATAATGGGGGGAGGGTGGGGAGGGGAACACCCACAGAGAAGGGGAGGAGGTTGGGGGATGTTGGCTTGGAAACCAGGAAGGGAATAACAATTGAAATGTTAATAAGAAATACTCAAGTTAATAAAGATGGAAAAAAAAAAAAGAAAAAAAATCAGATGGCCTCAGTCACTCATAAGGGAACACTCAAGCCTTTCTTTTAAATCTTAGAAGAACCCCATCCTCGTAACCATGGTAAACGAGTGCCTTCCTTGGCAAGCCTTTTTGATCCACCAGGCAGGTTTGGCAGCACCTGTGGCCCTGTCCCAACATGCTGGTCATTTCCCTAGTCTAGCATATACCAACTCACCTTTAGTTATTTATTTCCCCTTCTTTTAATACTTGCACTTCCTGAGGGCAAGGACTGCATTTCACTCCCCCTTGAAAAATCTTCCCTACCATCCTCTGTGGTACTGTTGCATATAAGAGAGTCACACTAAATATTTGCTCAATGAATGGATGTATGACTGAGCACATATCCGAGTGCTCTGAACCCTTCCGCATAGTTTGTCTTAAAGAACGGCCAGAGATTTCTCTTTGATTTCTTTCAGACTCTAGCCGCTCCTTGTTAAGGGCCTGTAGGGATAATGGACAAAGCCTGACCAACAGAGTCCAGCTCTTCCCCCACCTCCTGATAAACACGAATCAACCCTCTGCCCACCCAGAATAGTTATAGTTTTAAGATTAATCTTAACTCTGTTTGTAGCCTATAAAACAAGACTAATTGCAGAATTCAAAGCTTCAGAGCATTTTTAGGTAGCTTGATGGGGAAGCATCGAAATAAATACAAACATTTAGATAAAACAGCCATTTTAATAGTATTAACTCTGCCAATTAATGATAATGGAAGAGCCGTCCAATTAGCTAAATCGCTAATAGTTTTATCAAGCAGAGGTTGGTAATTTAAAGCAAACAAATTCTTTCTAATTTTATCCACTTGCACACACAAGATATTTAAAGGATAACAGGGGACCCAATAAAGAATGCCTCTCAGTAAGAGCTATATTTAAGTCTCCTAATGGCTATAGCATAGAGTTACCCCAATTAGTCAGAAAACCCAAGCAGTCAGTAAATTCTTTTGAGCCTCTGCAATTTGGGGGTAAAAATAATTGAGATGCAACAAAGGTGCTGCTTGCAGCCATTAGTGTTATTATTGAAGTATATCTGGGAGGTGGCGAATGCTGGAGGCCTGTGGGGGTGTCCCTGACTCGTCCACCCAGTCATTGTATGTGTCTCAGTTCACATTACCCTTCATACCTGAGTGTCCCATGAAGGTCACCGCAGAGAACCCTCCTTGGGGCAGAAAGCTCACGAGAAGTTGACTGCACGGTGTCACAACATCACCGTGACTTCCCTTGTCAAGCCTCCGTGGAGACTTCAGGCATGTAATTGGATAATTCAGGAAAATCCATTTAGGATGAGAATGGTGCCAACGTTTCTCATAATCTCTGGTGTTCTTCTCAAGAGAATAGACTTTCAAAAATGTCTCTACTGATGAACACAGACTTGGCCAGTTAAGGACAAATGATATCTGACACACTTGCGCAGAGGTAAGAGCGGAGCCTGAAGTATGGACCTGAGACACTGGAAGGCAGCTCAGCTCTGGGACCGGCAACGCCGTGGGCTGTAGTAACACCCTACCAGACCACTCCAACAGAGAAGGGGTGAGTACACGGTTTAGAATTAAGGATGTGGTTCAGTTGGTAAAGCACTTGGAGGGCAAGCATGAGGATGTTTGGATCTCCAACGCTCAAGTAAAGTAGCCCCAGCGTTGTGGACAAGGAGATGGGCAAATCCCCAGTCTTGCTGGCCAATCAACTGAGACAAATTAGTGTTCTAGGTTCAGGAAGAGACTGTGAAGACGATTGTCAATATGACAAAATCAAAGGTCCTCAGGGCCTGCCTGGGATGAGGTTGGTGTATCTTATATACATTAGTTGAAGAAAAAAGACCCTACCATTTTGGGTGGCACTGTTCTCCGTGTGGCTTCCTGAGCTGTGGAGAACAGAGAAAGTCAGGTGAGTTCTGGCTCAGCCTTGGCCTCTGCCTTCTGATTGTGGGTGGAATGTTACCAGCAGCTTTAAACTTCCGGCCTTTTGACTTCTCAGCTATGAATAGCCAAACCCTTAAACTGTGAGTCAGAGCCAGTCCTTTCTCCCTTAATGTTGTTCAGGCAGTGGATTTTGTCAAACGAGTAGGAAAAAGTAACTAAGACAGAGACTCCACCTCAAAAGTATGATGAGAAGACTTGAGAAGGACTTCTGAGGTTGACTTCTGGTCTCCTCATCCAATGTGCACACACATACATACATACATACATACATACATACATACATACATACACACACACACACACACACACACACACACACACACACACACACTTCAGAATCCAAGATTCTGCTTATCTCATGGTAGGATACACCAAGTGAGTAGTGTGCTAAGATGAGATGAATAGCAAGAGGAGAGCCTCAGATCTGAGCGTAGCAGCAGGAAATGGTCTTTCATTAGAAGACCTATTATTCATTGTGCCATTTACTATGAGCAAGTGCCGTGCTAACACCTTTATAACATTAGGTCATTAGCCTTCCCGTCAGCAGAGTTGGAATCATGTATAGAGCGGTTACTGAGTCTTATAGGTGAAGTAGGTAGCCCATTGCTATGAGTTCTGAGGCTCAGACATCATGGCTATCTTGCTACTGTTGTCTCAGTCTTTACTGGGGCCGTACTCTCTCATTCCGGATCCCCAGTCTGGTACACTGTCGGTGTCTGGATGGTGATGGTCCATCCAGTGTTGCAGAGAACAGACACCCGAGGATAGCCCTTTGAGGTAAATAAGGGACAAGTGGGCCCAGCTGGGCATTTGCATCAAAATGCCCTGACAGAGTTGCCAGCTTCTCTGGCAGAGGGCCCAGGCGCTGCCCCGAAAGATGCCTTTGGTTTTCATTTGATTAACTTTGCCATATAAAAATGGGCCCTCGGCTGGCCTCAGAATCCTATCCCTATCCCTGTCCTAATGGAGGAAAACAGGGACAATGATGTGGAGGAACAGGGAATTGATGGTACCGGCAATTTGTTATCAAAGATGCTCTTTTGATCCAGGCATACTAATATGTGCCTGTAATCCAAGCACTCAGGTGGTTGAGGCAGGAGGATTACCACAAGTTCCAAGATCATCCTTGACTACATATCAAGTCCCTATCTAAATAAAGAAAAGAAGAGAGAAAAAATGGAAAGAAAACAAATAGGTCAACTAGAAGAACCCTTTCATCTCAACCATTAAAGGCTTTTTTTTTCAACTCTATTTGTGGATTCAAATCTCAACAAGAAAAAAATCTTTGGGTAAAAGGTCTCAGTGATACGAATCATTGGGGACCTGGGCTCATCAAGAGATGGGAGCAGTGCTAGTTTAGAGACTCTGCCGTAGAGCAGCCTGGAGGCTGAGAACTGGATGGGTTATCAGAAGATCTAACACCCACCAGGAGAGCCAGGCCTAATTGATGTCAGCAGGCCATCTTAATGACTCTCCTGTCATTCTCTACTGTTTGCTTTAGAACACCATGAATATGTCCCCCTAAAACAGCAGCTGGAAATGGAGTAGAAGTAGCTATGGGAGCTGGGCCTTTAATATCCCTGAGGCTTGGTTTGCCCCCATCTCATGGTGGTGGGGAAAAGAATCTTACAGGGTAGAGGCACTCAATGAACAGAGTTCCCTTCCTGGTTGTGGTCCCCCAGTATCTGAAGAGCATGCTATAGGTAGTCTTTTCCTCAGCAGGATTGGCGATTTAATTTGAGGAAAACAATGAAGAAATAAGACCACAAGCAAACAAAGCTAGTGGGAATACAGCAACCAAAAGCTAACCCTTTGGTCTAAGTTCTGCTCACAGCCAAGTGTGGAGGAACACCAGCCAGGAGTCAGGATCTTCAGATTTTATTCTATTTTGGCCACAGTGGGAGGCCATTTTTTTCCTGGGAAACAGACTTTATGTGCAAGGATCCCACCCTGCAGGGGATGTGCTTTTAGCACCTATGAGATCAAAGGACAAAGAGTTGAAAAAGAAAGTGAATTGGGGTTTTGCTTCCATATGGGCCTTGGCAGACACCCCTGGGAACTCTGCAACAAGGGTTTCCCTTCTTAACTGACCCAAGTTGCTGGGAAACGGGACAGGCCTTTAACTTGCATTGGTAAGTTTCTACAGTTGTTTGCTCTATCAAGAGGTACTATAATCCCAGGCAAAGCCGTTCCTTCCTGTATACTTATTCACAAAAACTTATACACAGGAAGGAGTGGAGGGCCTCAGTATAAACCTTCAGCTGCATGTGACACAACTGGGAAAATAAATGTCTTCTGGAAGGAAGTAGGAATCTGTGCAGGGAACCATAGCATCTACCATTGCTATCCACCATAGCATGAATAAACTACCTTGCTTCCTTGGTCCTGACTATTCTTGAACATTAATTTTAATGAATATTTATGATGCATACTTTGTACATATTGTTTTTATTGCATAGAATATCATCTCCTTGCTCAGAACTACTTGGTAAGTTAATTTATCAAAATCTGATGAAATGTCAGCTCCTTTAAGGAGTCATCCTTAACTACCAGGCACAATTGATGCAATATCTTGTCTCTAGATCTGAATCATCAAAGCATTTTATAATCCTCTCCGAGGACTTATCTCACTGTGTTAAAATTACTGTAGACAAGGATCCCTGTTTTATTTATAGTATTTTTTTCTTTTCCTCCTCAGCATGACATTTTTGTGAATAAGTCATTACTGAAAGAGCATTTGTCTGATATTAGTAACCCTTTATTTTGGTGTTCTTTTAAAATCCAACATGCATCGTTTCTATATATTATACTTTAGTCATATTTCCTATAGCTGACATTTAATTCAACGTAAGTTTTAGACTCTCTGCTGATCATTGTGCTTTAAGTATAGTATTTAAGCCATTTATATTTAATGTAATTATTATTATATATTTTAAAAGTTAGCTGTCTTATTTCGTGCCTTTTTCTTACCATACGTAATTATGCATAATAATGGGTTTATTATGTTATTTTCATACATATTTGCCACCCATTGCTCTCTCTTGTTACCCTTCTGATGACCTCTTTTCTCTTCTCATCTAGTCTTCGACTTTCATTTGCTTAGCTACCATCTATCACCTATATATATCTATGTTTCCATGATCTATGTATCTACTGTTTTTGATCATCTAGTGAGTTAGACTAAGTTTATTTAGAGGATCCTAGATTTTCAGGAGTCTGGGCTCCCTACCAGGAACTATACTACTGAACAAAATCTGCCTCCTTTAGTAACCATTGAATGCCTGTAACTACTCATGGAAAGGTGTGGCCCTTTGCTGTAGCTCCATTGTCTGCATATTGGTCCTGATGGGTTAGATACTCCAGGGCCTGTCTACCTCTCTTTGACATGGTGTTGACAGACCTTGTGTCCATACTCTCTACTGCTGTGGGATCAAGAATGTAACAGTGGTGTTGTGTTCTAATGATGACATATTACCCCATATTTCCTTCCTTTAGCTCTTCTTTCTCATTTTCTGCAATATTTCCTGAACTTTAGGTGTTGTCATATAAAAGTCTTATTTATGCCAGTGCGTTCCGTGATCCCTCCTCATTTTTGGTACTTTGACCAGTTATGAATCACTCATTTACCACCGCTTATTGCAAACATGCTTTTCTGACAATCCCCAACGGTAGCAATAATCTATGTGTATAAACATAATTATTTAGGCAGGAACTCAGTGGGCACGTTATGTCCTTGTAGCAAAATGGTTAAGGTATCAACATGTTTTGATCCACCAGTTCTGATATTTTTCTCCTGGGCTTTTCTGGACTAATTTCTTTCCAATACCTTCTATTTTCATCTCTCTATTAGTTTATTTATTACATACTATTTTCTGTTCCTTTAGTATTTACCCTAGAAATAGCATTCCACCCTTTGCTTAACAAAGTCAAGTGCTAATCAATCCTACTCACTCTTGTATAGAATGAATACAAAGACCTCAGAATTCTCTTGCTGCATTTCCTCTAGCCATGGACTTAGCGCTGTGTAATTTACAACTCTGCAGGAGTTCACGGTATAGCTCTTAAAGTCTATCCTTACATTTACCCATGTATTTTATGTTTTAAGTTGGTGATCAGTCCTTCCTATATCTGTGATCTTGGCTGTAAACTGCTTCAGATTTTGTTTCTCTGTATAAATGTAATATTTTCCCTTTTCCCTGGAAGGATGTTCTGGGAATAGAATTTCATGATAGTTTGGGTTTCCATAAGAACACTTCAGACATGTTCCCATTTCATTTTGCTTTCATTTCTGTGCTTTATAAATTAATTGCTGCTTGAAGAAGCAAACATTTTTCTTTAGCTATTTTTAAACATTGTAACTTTTTCTTCAGTCTTCTGTAACATCACAAGAGAGGTAGTGTGGCCCACACTTCCTTCTCCTTCCCCTCCCCCCCTTCCATTTTTCTTCTGTTTCTTTGGGACACTCATAACACAGAACTGGTTAGTTTTTAGTTATTTTAGCCATGGCAATGTCCATATTTTCTTTGCCCCATTTCTCTCTCTCTCTCTGTCTCTCTCTGTGTCTCTCTCTCTCTCTCTCTCTCTCTCTGCTAAATTACAAAATATTTGTTTTCCCTAATTTTTTTGTTCAATATTTCTTTCTTCAACTGTCTACTTTGATTAAATTCATTTAGTCAATTCTTAATTTATTATGTGTTTTTTCCTTTTGGAAATGCTATCACTCTTTAGGCTTTTCTTTGACTTGGTAAATATAGTCGTCTTACAGTTGGTGTTTGACAAGTCCAAGAAACAAGATTTTATCTATCTCCTGAACTGTACTAACTTATTTAATGGAATGGTTCTTGTTCATGGTATTTCTTATGAGCATCCTTTTCTTTGTGTGTCATCTGAATATTTGAGAAATTAGTTTTAGAGGTACTGTGAAAACCAAGATGATGCTGTCTCCTGTAAGAGCATTTTAATGAGTTTCTTCTAGGTGCCTGCTGACCTAGTGTAGGACTATCCTAATGTAGGCACCTAAGGATTCCTAAGAGCTGGCTTATAGAAGCTGCCTGCATAGCTTTCAAAGGGTGGATTGCTTCCCTATTCTCACCCTGCAGTGGAAATTTGCTAGATGCTGCCTTAAATTGTAAGTACTCCATTTGTGGACTGACTCTCCATGGACCCTGGACTTTTTAAGTCTTATTCCCTGGGTTCTCCAAGTAAATACAGTTTCACAACTTTTCCTTCTTGATAGGCAAACGCCTAATTAAAGGAAAAGAGATTTGGACACAGGACTTCCATTTTCTTGAGGCTTTTGACTATTTTTATTGATGTGTCTGTGTCTGTATGGATATATGTCACATGTGTGTAGGTGTCTAAGGAAGACAGAAAAGGATGTTGGAGCTGGAATTAGAGGTGGTTGTCAGTGGCTGGATGTGGGTGCTGGGAACCAAACTCGGGTCCTGTGGAAGAACAGCCAAAATACTCTAATTCTGCGAGCCATCCCAAGTATATGTTTGATTTTACCACGCACATATATCAAGGTATTGCATCAAAGCATAAAAAAGAATAAGAACCGAGCATGGTGGTACACACGTTTAATTCTCAAAATTAAGAGGCAGAGGCAGGCAGATCTCTGTGATTTCCAGGCAAGCCAGGGCTGCACAGAGAGACCTCATCTCTTTAAAAAATAGTGCAGGTAAAGTAGAATACTAAGATGCCTACTATACCAATGTCCAGGTGGCCAGAGCTGTGGTTTTATTTTGGTTTTTTCTCTCCTTTTCTCTATTGGTGATGGTGGTGGTGGTGGTGGTGATGATGATGATGATGATGATGATGATGATGATACTGATGATGTATATGTGTCTGTGCATATAGCAGTCTGAAGACACCTTTCAGAAATGCTCCCCTTATTCTACTGTGAGTTCCAGGGAATGAACTGAAGTTATCACCCTCGCAAGGCAAGCGCTTTTACAGCTGAGCCCTCTTGTTGGCCTTGGCCTTAGTTTTGTTTTCACAGAATCCTAGGACCCTTTGAGAACTCGGCACTCTCTTCTGCCTGATGAGAAGGCTGACCTGGATGGTTTCCAAGGCCGCTTTCCACTTTGTTTTATTATTTATTTATTTCTTTGTCTTTGCAGTGCTGGAGATCAAACCCAGGGTCTCCTCACACCTGTCAGGCAAGCGTTCCATCTTCAGCTCCTCTTTCAATGTTCAGGTCTCTGAATTCCATGGCTTAGCACAGAGGGACCTCCATGGCAGAAGCGCCTCTTTCTGTCAGGTAAAGATACCTTGGCAATCAAAGTATGAAGAAGAAAGCAGCGACTGCTGCAGATGCTAACACTGAGTTTGGGGTTCCATCAAGGACGGCGCTATCCTTCCCTAAAACAATAAACTCCGATCACGAGTTTATTTGGCTTCACAGTTGGAAACTGTGATTTTTAATATAACCTCACATTTGAAATATTTCAGTCCTGTTTTTCTTGAGCATTGGGTAGGCCTTGATTCTGACAGACTAACCAAATCTCATTACACCCTATTTGCTGTACAATGCGAGCTGATTTCTTAAGTGTTTCCACATTTTATGCTCCCATAGATCTCAGTGGCTAAAACAGCTAATTGAATGAACTCTACATACAATCTCATTTGCTGGTTGGCCATCTAAGTCAATGATAACAGCATCTGCCTCGTGGCTGTGACCCTAGAACTTAAGGAGAGACAAAGAGAGAAGAATTATTTAAATCTAAACAGTGTTCAGATTCAACTAACGGTTGAGAAGTATTTTTAATTATAAAGATAATTCGTATTTATTTTCAAAGGTTCGAACAATAGATTAACAACTGAAAATCACTTCTCCTTAGTTTCAATTTTACTGTCAGATGTGATTATTATTACTACTATTTGTTACACACACATATATGAACACACACACACACACACACACACACACACACACACACACACACACCCTCATACATTTGCTGTTTGGTTTCATAGTGATGGAAATCGTACTGGACTTTCCTTGGTTTAGCCTGTTCTCATGCTTAGCAGTATGCTGGTCATGGGGCACACATAACTCTGCACTCTGTAGCCTACCCAGCTACATAGCTATACCATCCCTCACTTACATACTTTCTTAGTGATGGCTATTCAGAGTTAATTTCCATGCCTGTGCTATAAAGAGCTGGTTCGCAAAGAACTTGTATGTTTGCCTAGATGTTCAGTATTTTCCTAGAGTCAGGGTTTAAGATTATATGGTAGCTGCTACAAGCCAGATTCTAGCATAAGCACCTCATAAATATCGATCCCATGACACCCCTCAAGGTATAGATGCTATTAGTATCGCCATTCTTTTCATGATAAACTCACAGATCTAAGGAACTTTCTTACAGTCTCACGGTTGCAAAGGGGAAGGTCAGGATTAGAACGCAAGCTTTCTGAGTCTGGCGTGCAGGTAGCTCTTAAACTTCGGAAGTCTGTTGGGTTTTGCTTCCAAAACAGTTATCCTCCAAAATGTTTGTATCAATTTACACTTCCACAACCTATATTCTAGAGCTTAACCATTCAATCATTTCCATATAAAATCTTGTGTCCTTACTCTTTGTTTTGCCAATTTGGTAAGAATTAGTATCATTAGCATTTTAATTTATAATTAATGCTCTAGTAACACTGGAATTCAATTTATCACACAAGAGCCGCAAGGGCCACGGGACTCCTTCTGAAGTGCCTGGCGTGTGGTGTGTAGGGAGCTTCCCTGTGGTTCCACGGCTTTCCTCTGAGGTCAACAACTTTTCTTTTCTTTTTTTTTTCTTTTTGGCTAAACTTTTCACAGAGGTCATGGGTAAGCTCAAGACTTTCTAGAATTAGAGCCTAAACATGTCTCAAGCAATCCAGGACCTCAGCAAGTCCAGGAGGAGGTTTACCCAGAACAGCTAGGAAAAGCTGAGCAGCATTTCCACAGAGGGATTTAGGGGAAGACCTAACCCAACGCACAGGAGCTCTTTTCAGGTTCAGTCAAGTTCATGTCTAGCACATTCTTCATGGATGCCCAATAGGCACATGCTTTGTCAATGGAAATTGTTTTCAATCTCATTAATGTTTTGTTTGGCAAAATTCACGTCTTTGAATACTTTCCTATTAATCATCTGTGGCTTTTCATTCTGCCAGAGTTATCACCGGTGTTCAGTTACTGCATAGATACAAAGGAGCCAGACTTCAGCCCGTACTCGGTTTTAACCTATTTTTTTTTTTTTGAAGTGTAATTTGAGAAACAGGGAGGCTCCATTCACAACCAGATTTCACATCTTTGATACTACAGAGGGTGAAAAATATGAACTCAATGGAGTCCATTTGTCTCGCGTGTTTTTTCGAGAGATTATAAGTGCAGAGCCAAGGTAACCGTTGTCAGCACATCGTCTCTGTCTCTGTGACTTTGTAGATTTTTTATTTCAGGGGATATGGTTTACCTTGGTGCTGGCTAATTTTACATCAACTTGACACAGGCTAGAATTATCTGAGAGGAGGAAATTTCAGTTGAGAAAATGCCTCTATAAAACTGGGCAGTAGGTAAGCCTGTGGGGCATTTTCCTTATTAGTGATTGATGGGTAGGGCCCAGCTCACTGTGGGTGGAGTCACCCCGGTCAGGTGGTTCTAAGTCCTATAAGAAAGCAGGCTGATCAAGCCATGGGGAGCAAGCCAGTAAGCAGCATTCTTCCCTGGTCTCTGTATTAGTTCCTGTCTCCAGATTCTCACCATGTTTGAGTTCCTGTCTTGCCACACATTATGGGCATAGAAGTCTGAGCTAAATAAACCTTCTCCTCCCCCCTCTCTTTGGTCATGATATTTCATTACAGCAACAATAACCAAAAACCTAAGATAGAATTATAAACAGAAATTGGAAAGAAATCAGTGTAGTGGGATATTTCTGTGACAGACCTGACCATGTTGTTTTGGGTAGGGCTGTAGAAGGACTTTGAAACTTTGGGCTACAAAAGTCATTGAGTGTTGAGAGCTCCCAGGTGTTGTGTAGCTTAAAAGATGAGGTGTTGAGAGCAGGGTAGACAATGGAAGCCGGGCTGGTGAAGTTTCAGAGGGGAGCAAAGACTCTACTGGGCCATTTGTATGAAGAATCTATGGGTGTCTGGTCAGCTAGAGTTGAAGAGTTAGCTGTGATTAACATGAGACCAGAACCATTTGTTTTGCTGGGACAATGGGCGCTGGTCATCCGAGGCTAAAGAATCAGCTGTGATTAAGAAGAGACCAGCATCACTGAGGTGAAATCTTGTGGGAAGTGTTTCCTCAGAGTCAGCACATGCAACTGTGTTCAGAGCCGGCCAAGGTTGTACCTTGGGCTGGCAGTCAAACTTTATCATGGTTTTGAAGACATGAAAGGGTAATGGAGAGAAGCTGAGGCTTGACATTCTGAGAGGACATTGGTGAAGGTCCAGCCTCAGCGTCAGTCAAAGCACCCAGGATTGAAGGGATCATAGAGGAAAGTTGAGACCTTGTACCATGAAGAGAACCCAGGAGAGGCTATTGGTGAAAATGCAGACTAGTTGCAGTAGAAGAAGCCAGCATTTTGGAGATGCCAATACTGTTCGAGGGCCACCACGACCAGCAGCAGCTGTAGAGCGGAACCAGCTAGAGCATAAACGACAGGCTGTGTGTGCTGCAGAGGGCAGAGCTGGTGAAGTGACCCAAGTCCCAGGGAGGAGCCCAGAAGATCGTGAGTGATTCCCAGATATTGGCTATTGAATTATTCACACTGATGAAATGTTTTTTCTTTGCTTAGATGGTGACTGTATCCTGGTTCTTCCCTCTAGAAGTAAGAAAATACTTACTTTTGGTTTTCTTTGATTTGATTCAACTGTGAGCCCACAGTTGAAAGACTAATTTTTTAAAAGGGATTTTGGATTTTTACAGAGACTGAGTGTTTAAAGTGTTTTAGCTGGCAAAGACTGGGAATTTTAAGTTTGTAGCATTGTTTTATATTTTGTGATATTTATTTGTCTGAAATTTTGGAGATGAATGTAAAAAATGAAAGGTTATGTCTCAGAAAAGTGTTGCATGTGAAGCTGACAAAGGATCACTTGTGTTGGCTGATTTAATGACAACTTGATGACACGCTAGAGTCAACTGAGAGTGGAGAACCCCGATTGAGAAAATGCCTCCATAAGCCTAGGCTGTGGGGAAACCTGCAATGTATTTTCTTAGTGAGTGATGTAGGAGGGCCCATCCTATTGTGGGAGTGGCCTGGTGGGTCTGGGTTCTATAAGAAAGTATGCTGAGCAAGCCAGCAAATAGCACCCATTTGTGGTCTCTGCATCGTCTTCTGTCCACATTCACACCGTTTGAGTTCCTGTCCTGACTTCCTTCAGGGAGGGACTATGATGTAGAATCATAAACCAAATAAACGCTTTCCTTTCCAACTTGCTTTTGGTTGTCGTCGTGTTTCACCATAGCAATAAGTAACCCAAACCGTGTTGTGAAATTCCAATGTGAATAATGACACGTATAGTCCTAATGGGGTCCTGCCTTACAGAGAAGTCATTGTGGGCCTGAAGGGTGTGTCTTCTGATAGACGACACAAACTAATAGACGACACAAACTTTCACGCAGCTGCACGGCCGCTCCTGCAGGGCTGGATGAAGGTACTCAGCCTGAGGTCTGTTCATGCCAAGGAGCATGCTGGGTAGCACTGCCTCCCAGGCCGTGAGAAGGTTGTGGGTCACCAGGGAGTATTTCACCAGACTCAGCTTAAACACTGTTTTTACATGGCCATTGATTTCCTCTTCCAAGAACTGCCAATCCCATGGAATTAGCCATACCTGCTCGGCAACCCCCACTTCCCAGCTCAACCGGGTGACCAGCACAAGCTCTGGGCCCTGCGGTGAGAGCAACAGCCATTATGCATAGGAACTAGCTAGAAATGAACCCCCCTGGCCCCACCCTGCATCGCTGGGGTTTGGATGCCCGCCAAAAGGTAGAGAACCTCAGCTCTGCTTTAATAGATTATAAATCTTTCCTTTATTTTTCCCACCCTATGCTTTTATATCCTCTTTACCCAAGTAACATTTCCTGTCATGCATCGATTCTCAGAATGCCCTGTGAAACTGCCCTGGGGATAGGGGCTCCTCCGACTGGCGGCGTGCCGGTTAAGGGTGTACGTCAGGCTCGTGGGAGGGGGATTTGGTGTATAACCCTTCATAAACTCTGTGACGTAGGCACTCTGTCCAAGTAACTCCCACAATATCGCTAACTAGGAGCTGGAAGACATCGTGTACAGTCGAAGCCAGTGACGGCCAACCGGGGCAATCCATGGAGAGGTGCCAATAATTCTGAAGGTATTGGCTTCGGGGTAGCTCAGCAGGGCTTTCTCCCTCGATTTCCTTTACTTAAAAGCTAGCAGTGTAAATCGAGTTATTATTTGAGGCTATTTGTTGACTCATGGAGTACTCTTGGTTTCGAAGGTGACTCAGACACTCCACGGATATCCTTTGAGATTTCCAAAAATGTTTTAAATTGGCTCATTCGAAATGACACATAACGTCCCGGATTGAAACCTAACATCAGTACTTCATACCTTTCCTACTCAATCTCCATGAGAACAGCTTGGTCTTTCAAAGCTGTCAAACAACACGGGCCTTGTCTCACTTGACATTCTAGCCTCATGATTCTTAGCCTTGCTCAGAACTGTTTGTTGAGTGAATAACTTGCCAATTATTTGTCTGTGAGCTGCTACCACAACCAGCACAGACTGGGCAGCTTAAACAACACATGCTATTGTGTTGTCGTTTTGGGAGCTGGAGGTCCAAAATCAAGGTCTTGTCTGTTTGGCCTCTTTTGAGCTCTTTCTCTTTACCTTGATGATGGCTCAGCTGGTATCTCTCATAGTCTGCCCTGCAGGGTGTCTCTGTATGTATTCAGACTGCTTATTTTTTTTTTTTTTGGTTTTTTTTTTTCGAGCTGGGGATCAACCCAGGGCCTTGCGCTTCCTAGGTGGCGCTTTACCACTGAGCTAAATCCCCAGCCCCTGCTTATTTTTTATAAAGATGTCAGTCACGTGGATGAGGACACACCCCTTATAACTAACTCCCTCTCAAAGATTCCATGTCCTAATACAGTTACATTCCGAGATGTTAGTACACCAGTGTGTGAATGGAGGGGTTACAATTCTTTAAACAGGTAACAAAGCTATTCTCTTGAGGCATTAATTGATTAGCTATAGCTTTGATATAAAGTTATATGTTTGGTATGGTAGCTTTCATTCATTATAGAGCAGATACATCTCATTGAAGAAACAAGCTGATACTTTAGAATTGCAGAAGATACCACTAACATTTCTTTCCTTGTCTCTTGCGGCCTTACTGTGCGTTGTGATTTGTGTATGAGATGTCTACCACAGGCTATGTATTGAATATGTGGTCCCCAGATGGTGGAATTATTTTGGGAGGTGTTAGAAATTTTGGGAAGTGGCTAACTACAGCAAGTATGTGGCTGGTGACGGGTATGTCACTGATGACATAAAATTCTGTTTCCAAGATGGTGGTGATGATGGTGATGATGATAATTGAGGTGAAGTCATGCTATGTAGTCCAGTCTGGCCTTGAAAGTCTCCCGCTTTAGCCCCCTGAGCGGCTAGAAATAAGAAGTGCCACAGTATGTCCATCTAGAATGCATTTATTTTATTTGATGGTTCTTTGAACAATAGGAAGGAAGCTTCAAATATAGAAAGTTTGAAAAGTCTTTGGGTGTATCTGTTGGGGAGAGCAGGTGCCAAAGGAGCTGAGGATTTTATTTTATTGGTTGATAAATGATGCTAGTATTGTCAGAACTCAAGCCAGCAACCAAGAGGACAACATGTCACCTGAAGTCCAGTATCTGTTATTTTCTTTTTCTTGTTGATATTGTGTCATCTTAAATCTTGTGGTGACAGAGTGAGTCGTAGTACAATACGTTTACTATACACTGTGGGTTTTGTTATATTACATATCCCTCTTCTGTTACTTTCTGGATTGCTATCAGACTTTCAAAGTTACGTTATTGTTTTTTTTATACCGAAGTTCTCTATATTGCCTTTTTTTTTTTTTTTTGTCAGTTGACTTTCCTTTAGAAACCTTCAGAATAATTTCAACATGCCTCTAGGGCATATGCTCTTCTACGATAGCATGACTAGGTGGTTATTGGCGCCCAGCCTAGCACAGTGAGGCATGCCATTATTACCTAATTACACACATCCCAGTGTGTGTCTTATTACGTAATTGTTCTTCCCGGTCAGGGATGCTGATGAAAGACATTACGTAAGTCCCGTTCATTTCATGGGGGATCTAGGGGTGGAAGTAAATCTGAGCCAAGCTCAGTGGCTCTGAGAGCACAGATACTTTGGATAGTAAGTGGGACCACTGCTGACAGGACATTAGGTTAGGCAACACTCTGATAGAATTGACACAGTTTGGTCTTCTTACACAACAGCATTTTTCTACGTGTGAGTTTTTAAGCCCCTTCCAGCCAGTCAGAGTAGCAGCACCTGTGGTGTGTCCGTTTGTGTTTACGCTTCACATTTGTGATGAGGTGACTTGAGTACTTCCATGGGTCATCTTTCTCGGAGGGCTTAGAAAGCTTATTCTGTGTGTCCAGGAGTATGACACATCGAGTCAAATGAGGAGAACTTGAGGGAAGGGCAAGGGGTTTCGCTGTTAACACTGAGAGCAGTTCCTAAAGTCGGAGGCAGCAGGAGCAGCTGGATATTAGGCACGGAGAGTCCTTGTGCTCTCTATTGGAGGCTCTGGCGGGGTGCTCTTCTGTGCAGGAGATCACCAGATTCTCTCCCAAGCTGTGAGGGAACTGCCAACTTTCCTGTGGAGGTTAGCGAGTGGAGGGGACGCTATTATGGTTGAAGGGGTTTGCTTGGGTATTTAATTGACAAGAGACATGATGGTTAATCATCATTGTCAACTTTAATGAATGGCTTACTAATGAGAAGGAACCAACCGCCTTCTTCCTCATTTTGCAAATTCTGCTCAAATCCCCAAGGAGCTTCTACTAGTGCTGAGTTAAAGGGTGGCTTCCTGGGAGGTCAAATTTTCAAGAATTCGGTTTGGAATGATCGTGAGCGGGGCTTTTCCTGACTGGCAAGATGCCCTTGACACCAGGGCCATCTCTTGAGACCACAGCTGAATCACACTCTGAAATGAACCTCTGTGGAGAGCATGTCCCGGTGAGGGAAAGAGAAAGCAGATGTTGAAACCAGTGTGGACTTGGGTATTTTGTTGTCAAAATTTTAGTAATTTTGTTATGTAAACTTGGTGCCAGTGGACAGCAAACTCTAAACTCCCTGAAGACAAGGATTGTGTCATCAATATTAACATCACATCAAAGTCAGACTTCATATGTAAGTGGTGCTTAGCATGTGACTTTGTGTGTGTGTGTGTGTGTCTGTCTGTCTGTCTGTGTGTGTGTGCGTGTGTGTTTGTGTGTGATAGTTTATGTGTCAGTTTGAGTAAGCCACAATACTCAGGTATTTGGTCAAATATGCTTGGATGTTGCTATAAAGGTTTTTATTATTTATTCATTTGTGTGAGTATTGTTTCAGTAATAGGTAGACTAGATGAAGCAGATGACTAATATTTAATTGTGCTGTAATGTGTATAAATCTCATCCAGTCAGATGAAGGTGTTAAAAGACTAACCTCTATTAGGAAGAAGGGATTTGGCTAACAGCCTTCAGACTAGAACAGCAACAATCACATCTTTCCTAAGTCTTCAGCCTGCTGACTCACCCTGTGATTTAGACTTGTTAGTCTCTGGATGTGTGAGCCAATTCAACTTGGATGGATGGACAGATGGATGGATGGACAGATGGATGGATGGATGGACAGATGGATGGATGGATGGACGGACAGATGGATGGATGGACAAATGGATGGATGGATAGATGGATGGATGGATGGATGAATGGATGGATGGACAGATGGATGGATGTGTGGATGGACAGATGGGTGGACGGATGGGTGGATGGATGGACAGATGGGTGGATGGATGGACAGATGGATAGATGGATGGACAGATGGATAGATGGATGGACAGATGGATGGACAGATGGAGGGATGGACAGAGGGATGGATGGAGGGAGGGATGGACAAAAGTATGGATGGACAGATGGATGGACAAATGGATCTAGCTTCTTTGCTTTACTTTGATGCTCTCCCTCTAATTCCAGTGAGGTACAAGAGATCACTTTGCCAAGTCAAAACTTTGACTCTTTGCTTTGGAAAAAACTGTCTTTTCCTTAGCAAATGAAAGCCCTCATTGGTGCATATGGACAAAAGAAGGGAGGAAGAGAGGAAGGGAAGGAGATCCTTTGTGGGCAGTGGATGGTGAGAATTCAACCAGCTTTCTCAAATCCTAGATTTTCTACTTTCTGTTAGCATCTAGTGTGGAAATGGTCGGCTTGATTTAAATGCCTTTGTTGGCTTCCGAGGCCCCATCACCAGCAGCAGCTCGGCCCGCTATGGGCCCAAGAGGCTGAAGACCACTTTTCAGCCTGATGTGCTTTCTAACAGCTGAGATATTAAAACACTGAAAAACGGGGTTTATAATGGAAATGCTGACAGACTATTAACTATAGCAGCACTGCTCTAATAAATGGAACGGCTTGTCATAATCTCTAGTTCATAAATATGCAAATACGAGGCAGGGGATCTGCTCCAAAGGATGTCTCTATAATTTTAACTGACCTTTACCGATACCGAACGAGCCTGTTGCTTCTGTTTTTGTACGTTGGATATAAAGCACAGGAAGCCCAGCCGCCTGTCTGCCTAAAGTATATAAAGTTTGAGCTGCCAACCACCAAACTCTGGGCCCAGACTCCATTTCTCTTCTCGTTCACACTCTTTATTGACATTTTCATTTTTCCTCCCCAGGGAGTGGAAGCTGAGTGGGGGTGAAATCAAACATTGTTCACCGGCCCCCCGTGTGCCCTCCCCCCACATCATTTCCACATGTCACAATGCTTGCCCAGCCAAAATTCATGGATTGCCCCAAGGACAAACAGGCCATCTACGCTGACTTATAAATTTGAGTTTTATCCAGTTCTCTGCTTTTGGACCTAATGTGCAGCAAATCCAGTGACTTCATATTTAATAACCTCGATGTCGTTTGTCCTGTGTCTTTCATCGCTGAGTGAGGAGTTGGATGGCTAGCCGTTTTTCAGATTTTTTTCCCTCTAATTATTTTAAGCTATTCAGCCTGGTATCTGAACTATTGACGCAGAGCCAAATCGCCAGCAGGGGAGAGATCTGTCCAATCCAGGAGCTAAATGAGTCACTGAGAGTCAATCTGTTTTTCCCTTGCTGCTGGGGTTTCTACGGGCCCCAGCCTCCCGCTCTGCCACAGTCCTGTGTAGAACTGCAGGCATGGCTTCTAATGCCTTCCATTCCTGCCTCAGCCCAGGTCCTTTGCAGCTGGAGATGCGTTTGGACAGGCTGGCCTCGGACGTCCAGGGCCCGGGACATGCTGTCGCTGAAGCTTAGCTTTGACAGAACACAAAGATGTCTTACCTTGTTGTGCCGCTTCTTTGGTAATAGATCCCCTGTGTGAGAAAGAAGAGGGGCCACCGGAAATGCGACGGAAGGCCTGCTTACTGGCTTGCACATATCTCTTCCTGCAAAATACTCTACTTTTCCAAAGTGCCCAAGCAGACTCCTAGGAAGGAGACTCACAAATATAAAGAAAAAAAACAAAAAAAACTGTACGGAAAAATTAAAAAGCACAGGTGGGCTAGATGAGGTGGGTGGATATATTGGAAGGCGTAACAGGGTGGCAGGGAGGAGGACTGCCAGGGTTAACCAGTGTTGGATTAAGAAAAAAAACAGAAAATGAAAAAACCCAACCACCCAGTGCTTTAACGGACATACATGTCTTTTTCCAGTGGAAATATTTCTTTTCCAGTAACATTTACCCCCAAACCAACACCCTTCTATTCTTCCTAGCGGGCTCAAGTAGTCCATTCCATAAAAGCACAAAGTTAAGATGGGTTCACCTAGACTTACCCACGACAGCTGTCATTTCATTGCAAGTGATGGAATTACCAGGCACAGTGACTGTGGAAAGTTTGCCGTTGCCGTTGGTGTTTCCGTGCCCCGTTCTTTAAGGACTGTGGGCTCACGGGAGTCTTTTCTCCTTTAAAACTCAGACTCAGCCTTGAACAGAGTCCTTTGCAAATGGATATGGAGTTTGCGAAGCCTTCTCTTCCCCCTTGTTCCCTTCCGAAATGTCCCACAGGCGTCAACTGAGCTGTCTAGTTGTGCTCAGTATTTAGAGAGGAAGCCCAGGGGTCCTTGACAAACGAGGATGGGGTGGGAATGAGCAGGAGAGGAAGTCTTAATGCACTGACTAGAATTTTCTAATAGAAACATCTTAGGCAGGGGAATACTCCAGTAGGCTGGGTTGTTTCTCATCACAGTGAGCCCCCAGAGGAGGGAAAGTCTAGCTCCTTGTGGAGACTCAGTTCTATTTCTGTAGTCCTGACAAAACCCACCTCCCCAACAAGTCACTCCAGGTTGTGTTTTCTCTGCTCCTAGCTGTCATGGTGGCAAGAATCAGGTGTCTGAAGGAAAGGCAAACATCTCACTGCAGTCTAGCCTCTACCGGGGAATACCGTGCTCCTCTACCCCCACCCCCGCTTAACCTGGCCATGAGATGAAGTCCTAGGACATTGAGGTTTGGAGGAGGATGTTGTCCAGATTCCAAGGCTGCTACAAGGTATACAGAGCCCTGCCAGCAACTTAGGCAGAAGACATGAAAATATGAAGGCCCTCTCTCTTTTCGCGTTTCGGAACCATGGATCGCTTAATAAGGGCACAGGAATACCAGCTCTCAGATCATTATTAACACGGAGCGTCTCCCACAGGAGGCAATAACTTGTCCCTTTATGTAACTCAGCTACAGCTTCTGGGCTTCCTCAAAGCAGCAGTCTCCATGAAAAGAAATTTACATGAAAACAGCGGCATTGTTCGAGAACTTACGGAAATGCCGCACAAAAGGGGTTTGATAGTAATTTAAAAAATTAAATCTTTATCACCACCTCAGAGATGCCAAGAGAAACTTGGTCTTAGCTAAAGGATTCCATAACACCTCCTTTGAAAAAAAATGTGTTCAATATAGAGTTGTTCAGTGTCCCTTCCCCAAACATCCAGCTTCTGATGTTTCAAAGCCATCTGCAACAAACGTTCTGTGGAGTCTAGCGCTTTTGAACTTAATGTCGACGAGAATCTCTCACTACTAGTTAAGAAGATTGAAGATACCAGTCATACATAACTGTAAGTGTCTTGAACAATGTAAAATGTTTCTCTCATGGGCGTAGCTTTTAAGGACCACACGGGATTCATACCCCTCAGTGCTCAATCAGCAAAGATGATGTTCTGAGTGTCTCGAGCCACACTGATGGCCTCTGAGCTCTCCAGGGCTAGGAATCAGAAGGCTTCCGTCACTGCATGCTCAAATGGCAACCGGTTACCTGTGTTGGTGTGTGTGTGTGTGTGTGTGTGTGTGTGTGTGTGTGTGTGTGCGCACACGCACACACGCATGCATGTGCTCATGAGTGCATGTGTGTGAGCTTGTGTGCATGACTAAGTGTGTGTTCACATGTGTGTGTGTATGTGTGTATGTGTGTGTGTGTGCACACGCGCGTGCCCGTGCACTCTGGAGTGCATGTGTGTGAGCTTGCATGCATGACTATGTGTGTGTGTTCACATGTGTGTGTGTGAGACAGAGAGAGAGAGAGAGAGAGAGAGAGAGAGAGAGAGAGAGAGAGAGAGAGAGAGTTCTGTAGAGGGGCATTACAAGGATGGGTGAGGAATCAGGTGCCCGTTGGAATTTGTGACATTTACCTTTGATTTTGACTTTTTTAAAATCCTTTTCCGTTTACTACCTAGCGACGGTGGCTTTGGTCCCCTCTCTTTTCTTCTGCTTTTCCTCTTAATTCTGTGTGGAAGATGATCAAAGTAGAGCTCATTCTACCCCAGAGGTTGGCAGTTCTGCAGGCTCAAATGAGCTTAGTGCTCAAGCACCAGGCTTTGAACACAAGGAATTCCTTTCATGGTCAGGCCCGGGTGTGTAGACTTTGCAAGCCTATGTTTAGTGTTCCTGCTCTACCATTTACCAGCTTTGACACTTGGGGCAAAGTCATTCTAACCTCCGTAAGCCCGTTTCCTGTTCTGTAAATCAATAATAATCCTGTCTTAACCTAAGCAAACCTGTGTTCTCAACATACATATGAGAACAGTATACATTCAATATAGACATAGATACCATGGCTACATATCACATGAGTGATACAATACACAGAGAGCTAACTTAAAATGAGTACCAAATATACAGAAACGAATCTTCTAGTATTTTTGTATCATCTACAAATTCTGGATGCACAGCCTATTTTGGAGGGCTACATATATGCGATCTGCTTGGTATCTTGTCTGGAAAGGAAGTGGCTCTCAGGACATGTTGGGTTAGTATTTATTTTCTAGCCTCCAGTGCTGCTGTAAAGGTGAACGGTTACTTTCCTTTGTCTGTTCTTACGGAAGTGGCTGGTGGCTGGGCCGTGAAGCAGAATCTGAGATTGAACCATCTCAGTGCCTCACTCTGGCTGGAGTTTGCTCCTACTCAGAGACACCATTTCTTCACAGTTGTTGTCCTCAGGCCTTGTGTCTAAGAGGATTGGTGGCTTCTACCCGTCAGATGGGTCATACACATAACAGAGTGGTGTCCCCTGGGGTGTGGGCTTGGAGTGTCACTACCTTCTTGATAATTAAAAACAATATCATAAGGATGTATTCACATGGGGCAGAGGACAGGTATGGTTGAAAACTAGAGAAAAGTGTCTGCTCTTTTTTTTTTTAATGTAAAACCTTTAAAGACTCTTTTGACAGTGAACAAGGAATGAAGAGAAGAAGAACACACATTCATTGGGATAAAAGGTTGTAGTCATTATTTCAGTTCTGCCTAGGACCCATTGGGAAGCCATCACTATTTCAGCTCTCTCTAGGACCCATTGGGAAGCTGTGCTTAGACTTTAGTTAATGTTCAAGAGTTCTGGCTACCTTCACACTTCACGAAGCATGCAGCCCAAAGAGAGTGGCGACCTGTATCTGTGGGCGTGTTTGTCAGTCACCTTGCATCCTCGTTTCTGTGCAGAGAAAAGACAACATTTCCAGGTCCTGTGGGAATGGTGACAAGGTAGAATGGATAGACTTGGAGCAAAGATGACTGCTGCTCACCCGTGGCTAGGCAGGTAGCAGTGCTTTGAACCCTTCGTATCCCTTCTTCCCACTGAGGGTGCATGCATGGCCTCCAGGGTGGGGCTTTCCTCCTCCTGGTGGTGGTGCTCCTGCTTGAGTACCCCAGTAGCATTTTTAACAGAGTACCTTGTGGTAAGTATGTTTTGGAGGAAATCAAATTTCTGTTTTGATAACTCACTGGGACTTTAGAGTTAATCTGTTATATTAGTACAATCATTCTATCTCTACAGTTACAGGTTCGTTTCCCATACCCACCCTTTTTTTTTCCTAGAAGAAGCAAGGGTATCTGTGTCTTCTTACAAAGATGACTGATATATTTGGAGAAATGGTGAATCCTGTGATTTGAAGCCATTAGGTACCTAAAGTTAGATGATAAATGACATCATAAATGATCAGGGGTAAAGAGTAAAAGGCCTATAGTAGAAAGATCTTGTTAACCAATTTTGTCATATCAGATACTGGAGCGAGTCAACAAGCCAGGGGATTCAGTTGAAGAGTTTGAGAAGTGAAGAAGAGACTTTTTCTTTATTCATGAATGAGGAAGGGCTGTTCTGTAGTCTTTCCAAAGTGACAAAGAGTGGCTTTTCAATTTGAGATTGTTTATTAAAGGAAAGATGATCACTTAGCTCTGAGAAAGAGGTTCAGAAAAATGAACCTCGAGTAGAAGCAAATGGAACTTGTCACCACAAGGAGGTCTCAGGAGAAACAATCTGCACAAAAGCTCACATTAAGATATTAACCCACGATCCAAATCTGACCACTGAAGACTGTGTTATACATACATAGAGAGTGCCACACTGGACCCGGAAAATTGTATATTTAATATATGCCAATTAACAATAAAAATGTATTCTAAAGTTTGACTCAAAAGGCTCCTAACGTAGCAATTTTCTTCATGCAGCTAATATTCCTTTTCCCAATGACCTGAAGTTGCTAATTAAAAGATCTCATGGAATAAAACCCTTGAAAATAGCAGGCATGTAATGAATAGCCCGTGTTTGAAAGAGAGTGGCATTTCCTAACCCCTTAACAGTGTGGGAGTGATGGAGGCATGGCGGATCGAAGGCTGACTTGTTGATCTGTGAGGCTCTGGGACATGTACTTTTAAGGCAGCTTTCTCCCTAATCTTAAACACTTGACCTTTGAGTCTGATAGTCTTCAGCATTATTAGATTAGATGATTAGTTATTAAATATACTGTCTCCAGTAAATAGGTAATTGTATAATGCAATGGCCCTCAGCTTTTCCAGGCCATGTTCCCATGACATTTAGAGCCAGAGCACTGAAGCCTTTTCTAGCAGGAATGTTTAACCCTTTCTGTGGGTTGCAAGAATGACCTCACGTTCAAACCGTCGTCTGGGTATCCGGCTGTCTCTAATTCCAAATACCACGTGGTTTTGAGAGGTAGAGAAGTGGACCATCATGATGTTTTTACTACATTTATATCTGCAGAATAAGAATAAGTGATACGCAAATCTGCTGTTTTCTCTGGGATGACCTAGGGACAATGAGAATAATGCTGGTCCCCAGAATGGCTTGTTGGATGCTTGAGAAAAGCATACAGGGCTGTTTTGTAACCCCAAACACACACGTGTTGGGGTTCTAAATATCTCTGTCATTTCTTGCCATTTTTTTCCTGGTAAAAAGGGGTGGGAATGGAGAAGGGAGAGAGAGAGTGGCCCTTGAGATAGGACCCAGGTTGTTTTGCCTCAGGAGTCAAGCACTGTGCTAGAATTCATTTGAAGTGGAAATAAAGTTTGTTCATCAGTCCCCATTTTTCAAGGCTCAGTAAAACCACACTTGTCTAAGACCGAGCTTGCTTGGGCAGTTGAATGGGAATTTAAACTTGAATCTGTTGACTTCAAGTTTCTTGCCCTTGCTCATGTCTCACATTCTTCTTTCATTAAATGCCTACCATGTATATAGATTATATAGATGTGTTATTCATGTTGTTAAGAGGAGCAGGTGAGATGGTCAGGAGTCATCAATCAATCAATCAATCAATCAAACATCATCATCATCAATCACCTGCTTTCTTTCTTTCTTTCTTTCTTTCTTTCTTTCTTTCTTTCTTTCTTCTTCTTTTTTTCTCTCTCTCCCCTTTCTCCCTTTCCCTCTCTCCCTTTCTTTCTTTTTTCCTTCCTTCCTTCTTTCTTCCTTTCTTTCTTTCTTTCTTTCTTTCTTTCTTTCTTTCTTTCTTTCTTTCTCCCTTTCTCTCTTTGTCTCTTGTCCTCTTCCTTCCTTCCTTCCTTCCTTCCTTCTTTCCTTCCTTTCTTCCATCTTTTTCTTTCTTTCTTTCTCTCTCTTTCTTTCTAGAGTGTCACATGCATCCAAGGCTGCCCTTGAACTTTGTAGCAATGGAGGACAATGAACTTCTAACCCTCCTTCCTCTATTTCCTAAGTGCTGGGATTACAGTTGTGGGCTACCAAGTCTTGCTATCTGGTGGGTTTGTTGTTGTTGTTTTCGTTGTTCGTTTTGTTTTTGTTTTCTTTTTTAATTGAATGGTTCCTGTGTTCCCAGAAGTGTGACGAACACAAAAGCAGTAACAAGATACAGTGATTCTTTCCTCCAACCAGAAGTTGCTGTCCACTTAAGAAGGCAAAGTAAAGCATACATATCAAACAATTCCTAAGTTGCGTGCTACCAGAAGTGAGGCCCAAATCTCCAAGAGGTATAGATGGATAGATCTGGAGATGGTTACTGAAATCCAGGCACAACCTTGAGCTAGAAAGAACATTTAAGGAATTGAATATGGGAAGGTGGTGCCAAGCCTCACTGCTAAATAGAAGAGAGGAGACCACATTGCTGAACTCCTGATTCCTCAGCATCCCTGCTTAGAACTGGTGTTCCATACACCTGCCTACACTGAGCACCGAGGTAATTAAAAGTATACCCTTCTCTCAGGAGAGGGAAGGGCACTTTGAGATGGAATCTTATTTATTTCTTTTTTCCTGATGGTAAAGCAGATAGTAACTAGTTAGGAGTTCTATAGAACATTATGTAAGACTGTAGTGGGAAGACAGATGCCCAAAGGTTGAATAGAGATGACTAGAAACAAGGAGAACTAGATGGACTGAGGTAAGGAAGGCTGACCCAAAATAACATCTGTACAGTCTTACGTGTGTGTATGTGTATGTGTGTGTGTGCATGCACACATGCATTTTATTAGCATGTATAGCATGTATTAGCATTCCCACAGAATATGTACGGAGATCAATAAACAACTTGAAGAAGTCAGTTCTATTTTTCTACCATGGGTTCATGGGAATTGAACCCAGGGTGTCAGATCTGACAGCAAACACCTTTCTTTACCCATAGAACCATCTTGCTAGACCTGGTTATTAAATTTAAATATTCTTGATTGAGCTGGTAGACAAGATAAAACTGGTGTTTAGAAATGGGTCAGAACTGTGGAGCACCAGGAAAGTTGAGGGGATACAGCATGTTGCAGGGAGGAATGAGGAAGGAAGGGCCACGGAGCAGGCAGCAACCATAACTGTGGAAGTGGGAGGGAAGGCGGGAGGAGGATGGGGAGGGGCAGGAAAACTGTTGAGTGCAGAGAAAAAGACAGTGGCTTCAGAGACAAGGCGCTCACTTTTGGGCAAGGTGAAGAGTTTTCTGTAGACTTCGATTGTTATGGGCTGAGGTTCTGTTGCTCAGGGTTAGAACTCTGCCCTAATATTCGGGAGACTCCAGGGAATGGCTCCCATCACAGCAGTGATTAATAAATAAGCAAATCAATCACTGAGTGTCGTTGAATCTTAAAGGGGCAGCAAGGCCATTGGTAGGGTTGTAAATATTTGAAAGGGGGTTGGAGAAAGGGTGGATAGACTCAGACTCAGGCAGGCGTGTGTGTGTGTGTGTGTGTGTGTGTGTGTGTGTGTGAGTGTGTGTGTGTGTGTGTGAGTGTGTGTGTCTCTGTGTGTGTGTGTGAGTGTGTGTGTGTGTGTGTGTCTGTCTGTCTGTCTGTGTCTGTGTGTGTGTGTCTGTGTGAGTGTGTGTGTGTGTCTGTGTGAGTGATTACCTCATAAACTCTTGGAGTTTATAGTTTCTGCCTGGAAGCCACAGGGAAAGTTTGAGATACAAGATGATCCACTTGATTTAATTCACCATGAGATTTCCTAAGGCCTTGGTGTGCGATTTCAATCTCCAATTAATCAAATTAAATTAGATTTTGAAATGTCTTGACTTATGGTGAGTGATTCTCAAATATTTCAACCTCCATTGAACTGATTGTACACACACACACACACACACACACACACACACACCTCCGTAGGTATTCTGATTCTTCCACTTAGCATACAGCCCAAACAGTGCTGGGTTTGCTTATCACGGTACAGCACACCCACCCAGGACAGGAGCAGAGCCCACTAAGCCATAAGCCAAGCCCAGCCTCAGAGCTGCGAACCCTGTTCCTTTATCCTGGTGAAATATTTCTTTATTGAACTGGAACAAAACACACGTGAACATTCCCTCTCACTTCCTCCTAAGCAACTTGGTGGCCAGAGACTACGGGCAGAGAAGACGCTTACAGATTTTTCAATATTACGCTTCCAAAAATAAAGGCACAAACTCTCTCCTCTACATTTATTTGCCATGATAGCTACGGGAGCATAAAAATCAGTATCATCCTGGGGTAGGGAATGCTCAGGTCTTGGTCTCTCCCGTTTTCATAAACATCGTGGTGTGAGCATAGTCGACTCAGACTCCTACGGTGTTCGCTTGGCTTTCTTTACACAACCCAGATTCACACTGGTGCGTCAGGATGGTTTAAGGTTTGGGAAACAGGTTCCCCTACTGACAAATAGCATAATTAGGCATAATGTCTTAAGTGAATGTATTAGCTTGGGCTTTTAACAGTGTGCAAACCTCGGCTTCCGCAATAACAACCTAATCTTGTGGGGGAGCCATCTCAGACTTCACTTGAATGCAGTCAATGCGTGTCCACCCAAGGATAATGCTCCGAATGGGGTTATTTATATCCTCCTTGTTAGTCATGCAGTCTGTGCGCAAACAAAATAACATTATTCTTATCTCCTTGGGAAGTTTAATTCATTAGCAATTAAAAGCTGATATAGAAAAGGGCCAGGCACCACCAGAAAGAGGCCCTTTCTCTCAAAGCACAGCCCCTATGAGCCATCGGAAGGGGCAGCTTTCATGGGTAACTGTGTCCCCGGGTTGGCTGGATGGTGGCACAGCCCTGTTTTTGAATAAATAGTTTACCCGTGTAAGGATTAGTCTGCTGTAATTAAACAGATAAAACAACCCAGGGGCTCTGTGCAGCACCCTGTTGAAACTTGCTGTCCTCAGGCTCTTGCCAGAGCCCATCCTGCCTCTAGTTGCAGTCCCCTCCCGTCTGCCTTCTTTGGCGGGCAGGGGAGAGCTTGCCTCTGGGCCATGCTACTGCTCTGACCAAATGTTCTTAGGAAAATGGCTCCTCCAAGCAGTCGACAGAAGGAGTTCTACTTGGAACAGAGAGGGGTCTGACCACTTTCCCGGTCGTCTTGGGGTCAGGGAACTTAAGAATAGTGAACCTGTACTGTTCTGCCAAAATATGCTCGTTGCAAGAGGTTGATGATAGGGACGCAGGGGTGGGATGGGACGGTGGGTCAGAGCGGCGTGGAGAAGTAGGAAATAGCTCTCTGTACTTTCCGCTCAAAAGTCTTACAAACCTATAAGAGCATAAAACAGTAGTTGGCTATGTAAGATTAAAAACAGACAGAAACCATGTGGCTCACCCATGACTCTCTGGGTGAAGTTGCTTTGGTTCGTTTTCTGCTCTGTCCTGGAGAGAGAACCCAGGGTCCCGGGCCTGCTATCCCCAACTTAAAAGGCCTGGTGGAGGAATTGCGAAGACTTGGAAACCTTCACAGGCACAGGGGATTGGAAACAAAAAAGTCCATTTCTCTGTATTTTGGAGAGTGAAAGGGGCAACTACCTGAGAGCTTTCTAGCTTTAGCACCGCCACTTGGGTTTTCTTTGACCACCAAGCTCCCAACACACCCAGCTTGTTTCACCTCGCCTCGAGTAAGTTTGCGGCAGCTGTCTGTTCCCACGGAAATATTTTCCTTTCAGGACTCCGTTTCCTATAGTCCGGTCTCAGTGTCTGAAAAATAACCGACACCCTTGGGAATCGATCGGGTCTAAAATAAGTATGATTAATACAGCAGGGACACATTTTAGGGCTGAAAGGGTCCAGAGATAAACCCTGATGAACAGCAGATATTCTGTGGCGAGAACTTTGCCCACCCCTATGGAGGCAAGAAAGAGTTAAATCCTGCAAGGCAGGTAGAGGAACTTTTAATCCCAGCTGCTGCCCCTGGGGGTGAGAGGAAGAGATATTTGATAGTCCAGAGAAGAAAGTAAATATAGAGTAAATTACTTCCATGTAATTGGGGAGATTATGTCAAGTAGATTGCAACTTGGAAATGGATCACTTCTTTTCAAAACGCAGGGTGACTTGTAATTCCCCCACCCTGGCTCCAAGGTGGCACCGAGACAAGGGGCAGTTGCTAGCTTTAAGGGCTAGCTCTGGCCAGCCGCTGTGTTTTGTAAAGTCAAAGCTAAACATCTTTAACACTTGGATTACTCCGGCCCCTTGCGGTAGCTTTTCGGGACAGAGACGCAGAGACCTGAGAAGTGTGGTCCCTAGAAGGATACCACCTTAAATAGCTGAACTCTCAGCCCTGGTGGATAGAAAGCAGAGAGCTCCGCAATTAATATAATTGCCCTCCTTCAAGGAAATAGCCAATTTGATTTAAAATGGAGTGGAAAAGCCGGAGAGGGGAATCTGTGCAAGACACCTAAAAATGTTACATATTGAAAACAATACTTAATGGAAGAAGTTCTCCACAAATGTCTGTTTGGCTCTCTGTCCCAAGGCCAGCATGTCCCTACCTGTCTCTATAACATCTAAGCCTTCTCCTGAAGGAGGTGCTAAGACGGGGAAGCTCACTGAGGTTCATGATCATTTTCATCTGGCACTCAACTCTGGGCAAGTTGCTTTCAGCCGAGTACTCAGCTCATGTTTTCTTATTTGCGAACCGGGGTCGATGAGGTCTCTGCCTTTTGAGCAGGGGATTTTGAAAGCTCAATGAGAAAATGCCCGCGAAGCACCCAGCACTTAGTTCCCTTTGTGATTAGCTCGATAAGCACACAAAATAAATTATTTCTCACACAGGGTGATGCTTAGCCTGCCCACCGTTCTAGTTATTATTTATTTTTTTTGAAGTTAATTCAGTGTGTAGCATCCGGAATAGAACATTACATTCTAGATATGACCTGATAGTGCACAGTAGAGTACTCTGTCCTTCATTCTAGGGCTTGTACTTTAATTAATGTAAACCAAGATTCGAGTGTTCTGCTTATGGTATTTGGGAGTGACTGGCACAGCCAAACACTGCACACTCGGTTCTTTGCTATTTCACTTTAGACTCCACGCTAGACTTAAGTTAATCATGTCGTGTGTGATTTTTCCACAGTTACTTCCCCTTTCTGTCAAGTGTAGCTCATGTGCCCATACTTTCTTTCACTCTAGAAACTTTCAAGAAGATATTTGTGGTGAGCCAACAGGGTGCTTGTTATTTGCCATGATTGGTAAGTTCATGACGAGAAGAACTATCTCTTCACATTCGTATCTCCAGGGTCCGGTACAATGCTTGGTAGAAAAACCGAATTCCTTAAATGTTATTGGATCAATGAATGTGCTTCTGAAATACCTTGTAGATAATGGAACGATGTCCGAGTCGAATGTCTTCCTTGTGAGGTGGTGGTGATTGTTGATGAGATGAGATCCCATATAGACAGACTAATCTCAGTCTCGTTGTACAGACAAGGTAGGCGTTGGACTCCTGAGTTTCTTGCCTCCACCCTCTGAGGGCTGAGAGTACGAGTCAAGGCCTCCACTCTTAACGTAGCATAGGGTGATGGTTAGCTTTAAATGTCAACTTGTCACAACGTAGAAGCACCTGAGAATTGAGTCTCAGCTGAGCAATTGTCTTTTCTACGTTGGTCTCTGGGCACATCTGTGGCAGATTGCTCTGGTTATTAATGGATGGAGGGAAACACAGCCTCCCTGGGAAGGAGGTCCCAAAGTATAGGAGAGGAGAAAGCTAGGTAGGTGCAGAAGCAAGCAGCCTGTGCACACTTGTCTCTCGCTCTTCTTGATTATGGGTGTCATGGGAATAGATACTTGTGTCTCTGTCTTCGGTTCCCCTCAATAATGGATTATAATTTAAAATTGTAAGCCACATGTGTACTTTTCCTCTTCTAAGTTGCTTTTGGTTAGGGTGTTTTATCCCAGAAAATAGAGATGACTCCTCCCCAATATCACTTTCCTCTTAAATAGTATCTTCCCCCCACCCAAGGATATTAGGCTACTTAAAGAGATTAAATCAAAATAAATGTGTCGGGTCTTAGTCAGTGGTTGTTCCATTGGCTCTTCTAGCTTTGGCTGGGTCATCCTTTGTGTCTGTTTGTCACTGCTGTCTCACATGTCTTCCGTCTGCCACAGTCTTGGCTTAGGATCCACAACTGTTCGACTATCAACTCTTAAGGATGCATTTTATGAATTTCAGTTTTGTTGAAGTTTCTTGAACCAGAAGTCAGATGGCATGATGTAAACTAATAATTTTTCAATGAAGCAATGAAAAGTCTTAACACTGACAAACAATAACTCCAATTGACACCTGTTTGGCTATGCTATATTGATTCCTACAGAATGTTATGAAAGAGTTCTTCATATTCCCTAGACTGTAAGCAAGGACATAAATAATCATGACAAATGTGCCATAGAGTATCCCACAACATTGGTTGCCTTCACTGAGTCAAGTGTTTCCTTCATTCAGGTGGGTTTGGTTGCCATGAAGGACCATGGACTTCATGTGGCTATGCCTTCATGACTATGATTGGACATGCCATGGAGTTGCAACAGACAAGCCCAGCTTGTCAATCATCGGTGACAATGACCTGAAAAAAACGGGTCCTGCTGCTTATCTAGTAAGAGTGATTAGCAAGGTACCAGAATTCAAAATTCCACAGGGATTTCTCATTTCTTACTTAGGCCTTCAGGGCCCTTACAGAGCCTTCTCTGATTTGATTCTTGGCTTTTTGGTTGTTTTTCTGTGAGTGGCTGAAGTGGTGAGATAGGTGGGGTGGATGAGGCTTCGACCTCAGCTGAGTGTGCAAGGGTCTGTGACAAGTTCAAGATAATTCTACACACTGCAAATCCTGCCACACCCCGGAGGACTTGGCAAGGCTCACACATGTGGCCCCTGCATCCAGGACTTGGCAAGGCTCACACATGTGGCCCCTGCACCCAGGACTTTGCAAGGCTCACACATGTGGCCCCTGCATCCAGGACTTGGCAAGGCTCACACAGGTGGCCCCTGCACCCAGGACTTGGCAAGGCTCACATAGGTGGCCCCTGCACCCAGGACTTGGCAAGGCTCACACATGTGGCCCCTGCATCCAGAACTTGGCAAGGCTCACACAGGTGGCCCCTGTGTCCAGGGCTTGGCAAGGCTCACATAATTATCCTTTATTTTTCTGAGTATGAAATGTACTTGATGGAGGGTTTCAGGGAAACAATCAGAAACATCGTGGGACCTGTCTTAGAGCTAATTTGCTGAACAAGTTCTGTTGTTGTATAACACAAAAAATAAAAAAGTATGGTTATCTTTTATCCCCCACTAGGTCCAGCACCGCGGTGCCCCACGATATCTGCTGGATATCTTGTCAGAAGCACACATTCCAATTCCGTGGCGGCCCAGACCAGCCGCCCCACACTCCATTACACTTAAATCTACACATGAAAGAACACACAACACAGTAACCTTAGATCCAATTAGTAAGATATAATTGCCCACCTAAACATACAGAGCCCAGTACCATCCATCCCTTAAGAAGATTAATAACAACCTGTAAATACACAGAGCAGAATCTTAACGTCACCTGCCATGGCTTCTCGCCCTCTCCACCCTGTCTCTTCCTCCTTTCTCTTTCAATGTCCTCCTCTTCCTTCAAACTTCTCTCCCGCCCATCCTTCCTTCTCCAATGACAGAACTCCTTCTATCCTGTACCTGCCCCTCACCTGTACTTTACAAATTCAATGGGGAGAAGGTTCTGGTGAAGTCACCTGAGACCTGAGTACTGACTAGGCAGCTGTCCTTGGGGCAGTGGAATTAGCATCAAAATACAGATAACTCCATGGCAAACCACAACAAAGTTCTAAGTTTTTCCTATGCTTGATTGCTTATTCTGGCCCAGTTTGGAATGAGGAAGATGGATTTCATAGGGTGGGACACCAAGAAACTCCCACATCGTTCCTGGGTATTATCCATTGAATCCTGGTTTGGTTAATATTGCAAAATCCATTCAGTGTTGCACGAGGGGTAGGATGCTCCTGAGGGTCAAAATTCATCCTTCAGCGAAGCATGTTTCCAACACTGTTCTGTACTCAGCCACTGTTGGTCAGGAGAGAGCTTTGATAAACAGTCTCCATTGTTGATATCATCTTGGTGAGAACCAACACATAGTACAATCTAGAACAACTTTTTGTTGAAAGAACACTAAGACCATTTCCTGTTTCTATGTATAGATTTTCTTCATACACCTTATCTTTTATGTCCTTATATTTCTTTGAGATATAAATCCCTTTCCTGGATTAGTTTTCCCACAGTGACTAAGAAGTCTGTATCTTTCTGCATCATTATGATTGAAAAAGAATGTCCCTCAAAGCCTTTCATGTTCCATTTGACTGGGAAATTACAGCGCACACTATTAGCAATTGCCCTGAGCAAGAACACAAACAACACAAACAATATGAACTTGGCATACAAGGACAGTGCTCGCCAGTTCATGAATAAATGAATTACATTGCATGGTTATATTCATGGCATAGTTAGTTTACATTATCTCATCTGCTTTTGTGACTTGCTCTAAGGACCGGTAAGACTATTTTTATTTCAGAAACTTTATTGGAGAAACTGAGACTTGGAACACAATCATTTACTTTCAGGAAGCAAAGAAGAAGAATCAGACGTGGTATTAGGCATTTCAAATCCTACCAACACAGACACAATCACGTGGCTTCCTGCGATGTTTTGGGGCACATAGTTTGTATGTCAGTCTTAGGGGAGACTTGCTGATGTCAGATCATTTATGTTCTGACGTCTGATTCTCCTTGAGAAATCTCCATTTAAAGTGATGTCCGTTCCTTGGCTGCGTAGTGAGTTTCCTTGGAAGGAAATGTCCCAGTTGGTCTAACTCCACTGTCATCTGCCAGCTTTGCATGCTGAAGTAATAATGTACATTTTTGAGGTTTTGCTTGCTTTTGGAAGATATGGTGGTTGGAATGAGCAATGGTTGGACCTTCCTCTAGGTTCAGCCTGGGGCGCCATTTGTTATTGTTGGGATATTGAGTCATTCCAGCCTTACAGTGTACCTAGTGGTGGGGGTTGAGAGTTTTATCATCTCTCCCCATTTCTGGTTCTCTCCTGTTTCATGCCTGTGTTTGAAGATGTGATCTCGTAGCTTCCTGCTTCCATGCCTGCTACTCGCTGCTGTGCCTTCCTTCCAAGATGGCCCCTTATCCCTCCTGATATAGATGGTGTGACTCTGAGATTTAACAAAGACATTTTAAGAATACCAGATTATGCTAAACTTATAGAAACATAGGCATAATCTCAGAGCTTCTGCTTCTTTATTGGGACCATTTTGATTGAATATTCGTGAACTCATGGTTCTTTATTATCATAAGTTCTAGCTGGACTATAAGCAACTCAGGAGGTTGGGATGGGAGGATTGTAAGTTCAAGTCCTGCCTGGGTACAGAATAAGTTCAAAGCCATCTTGGATGAATACCAGTTCCCATGTAAAACATTAAAAGAAAATGGCTGGGAAGTAGCTCAATAGTAGAGAACTTGCTTAGCACATGTGAAGCTGAAAGTTAGCATTACAAAAGCAACCAATCACCCCTTTGAAGAAGGAACTAGGGCCATTGTGGCTCATGCTACAGGTGTGATAAGGGTCCAGACTCTGTATCCATGATGATCTTTAAGGAGAGGTATAACAGTCACCTCTCTCACTGTGGTGACAAAATGCCTATCAAAGGCAACCTCAAGAAGGGAGAGTTTATCTTGGTTCTCAGTTTGAGTCCATCATGGTGGTAAAAGTTTGATGTCAGGAACCTGAGGTCTCCTTTTTCTGTCAGAAAGCAGGAGAGATGCATGCTGGTCTCCACTACCTTGATGTTGCTTATGCTTCTCCTGCCAACAATGGCCTACTTTGGCCAACAAGATGGCTCCTTTTCTGAATTTCAGAACATCAGTCTGACCTGACCTGTAAAGGCTTAGAACTGTTAATCCTCTTGACCATCACATTACTCTACATGACTGATGAGAGCACCCCTGTTTTATTAAATGCTCTACCTGCTGAGAATTGGGAGCTATTTCTAAATAGTAAAGAGCTGCCACTCACCGGGACTGTACTCTTCCTCGAAAATTTCCAGCATTGATTTGTTTGGACCCATTATTTCAGATTAGTCTTCTCCATCTTCTCTTCTACTTGTATGGAGGTGAGTGACTAGAAGGAGTCACGTTGCAGAGAAGGTATTCTGTCTAAAATAAATCAAAGGACTACCTAGAGCAACTAATTTCTTTATATAAATAATAAATTCTGGGGTTGAGGAGAAGGCGTCCTGGTTATGAAGGGCACACTGCTCTTGCAGAGGTCCTAAGTTTTTTCCCAGCTCTTATGTCCAGGTATTTACAACTACATGCAATTCTAGTTCCAGGGGACATGGCTATCTCTTCTGAGATACGTCCAAGTGTGCGTGCGTGCGTGCATGCATGTGTGTGTGTGTGTGTGTGTGTGTGTGTGTGTGGTGCCACTGCTCCTTTCTTTATGGAGATGTGTAAAGACCTTGAGGATAACCTGGATAACTGGATAGTGTTAATTGAATATTCTATGTTCTGTGTATATGAGTAGAACTACTGTACACTGTGGCTAAAATGTCACAGGTAGTGAGGCACTGTGGGAATTCGAGGATTTTCAAGGTGGGACAGATCCGGGTTTCCATCAAGTCTACCATGGGTGCTGAACTTCACCAGTTTGTCTGCTCTAGGGATACTGGGAATGTACTTACCAGCCCAAGTGACATTTTTACCCCATGCCGTGGTGTCTGACATTCCATCTGTAATGATTCACTCATTTTTGGCTCTCTTTCTTTCCCTTAAAATGGAAATTCTCTGGGTTTGTGCAAAATGCAAAACCAATTAGTGAAGCTCTGTGCCGTACATGAAGGTACTTGTTTTCTGCTGGTGAAAAGGGAACTTTGGAAGTTCATGGGGGAGAGGGTGGGAGTGGAGGGGAGAATGGCTGAGGGGTTAGGGGAAGATTGCAGACCTCAGGGGAGGGATGGGGGACACACATCTGACCCCCTGGACTGCCTCAGCCTACCGAGTACTATTGAAAAACGAAAGAGCATACATTTGCAGCATGCTGCAGTTTGCTTTGCAGTAGCCGAATTAGGTAAGACCTGCATAGCTGGAGTCTGGGTGACTGGCTAGACTTGGAGCCAAAGACGTGAGTGCTACATGGTGGCATTTATTTGAGTACTGAGGCCAGATCCTGTATGGCTGACCTGCTACTTCCCTAACTTAAATCCAGAGGGCGTGGTTTTTCCCCCATTAAGATTTCTGTATTTTTTTTAATTAAAAACATTATTTATTTATTTGCTTACTTATTTATTATTTAGTGTGTCTAAGTGTGTGCCCACCAAGCACATGTGGAAGTCAGATGACCCATGTGGTTCCTGGGGATCCAATTCAAGTTCTCAAGCTGGGGAGCCTTTACCTTCTGGTTCATCTCTTCAGCGCCCATTCCTGATTTCTGTGCTAAGTCAGGGAGTTTGAGTCATGAGGCATCAAAAGACCATGTTGTCCTCACATCCCCTTTCTTCTTTATACATACAAGAAGCCTTTTAGGCTAAAGACCATTGGTGGTGGCCCAGTGTCTCTTTCTGGTTTAACTCTCTGGCCTCTCATATCTACAGAACCTGTATTTCAATGCACAAATCTGGCATGAAAATGATCCTAGTGACCCAACTTGGGGGAAGACAGGAGCCTCGGGCAAGGCCCCAGGCTGCAGGATACTCTACATATCATCATCGGGCCGATTGCTTTTGGGGTTGGAAAGTATAGTCGTTCTAAGCTCAAATGCTTCTGTGAAGTTGGTTAAGTACGCATGGGAGTCCAACCCAGGTGGGCAGCCTGTATCTCACCTTCAGTGGACTTTGACTAAAATCAGCTCTGTAGTTTGAGAGGAGGACACAGAGCTCTGGACATGCATGCATTTCTTCCTCGGGCTGCCATTGAGTACTCACACAATTAACCAAACAAGCTAGGCACTGGTTCCCCAAATAACGTTCGTTGCAGACACCTGACATGACTCTGAGTGAGTGAGTGAGTGGGAGGGCTGTTTCTTTTCTCTCTCTTTCTTTTTTTTTTTCCTAACTGCTTTTGCATCTTGGCTTTCATGTTACTACATGTACATTCCACCCACAAATTTCTGTTATCTAATCAGGTGCATCGGTCCGTGCTGGAGATGAGAGTGCAGGAACGCCCCTCTGACTCAGATTTTGCACAAACAAAACTAAGCCTTGTTAGCAAAGAGGGCAGAGCACCCATGGCTGCTCTGTTCAGATCTTTTCCCGACAATCTGCGGGGCAGTGCAAGGGGAGGTGAGGAGTTTTTACAGCAAGATAAGCAATGGGAACGACCAGCCTGGTATGCTAAATAAAATTAAAATGTCAATATTTACACATGACCTTCAAGGCTCTTTACACGCTTGTTTCTTAGTGTTCAGGGCAGACTGCGTTTCTTTAGTTTGTTTCCAACAGCTTGGAAATTCATTGTGAGGACATAACCCAAATGTTGTCCAAATGTTCCTTCCAAATGGCCGTCCCCAAAGTGCCATTTTAAAGGCATATGACCTTTATGTGCTGATGGGGGCTATTGCCCTGACTTCCCACCTGCAGGGGCTGTGGCCTGAAGTGTCTATGAACTGATGAGGAAGACGGTGTCACCTGTTTTCATTTCTTGATTTTTTTTTTAAACAGGTTTTTAAAGACAGGGTCTCACGTTATCCAGACTGGCCTCAGACTTAACATATGGCCACGTAGGTGAGGCTGATATTGGACTTTTGATCCTCCTGCCTCTGGTTCCCTGTGCTGAGATTCTAGGCAGTAGGTACCACGTCTAGTTTTCTGCTGCTGGAGATCAAACCTAGGACTGTTTGCACGTGTAGGTAGGCACTCTACCCGCCAGCAACCCGCCGGCCCCGTGCAAGTCCTCTATCCAGGCATCTTGAAACCTGGCTGTTGTGCTTTGCCCGTCCAACCTCCGCTTCTGTGCTGACACAAACAAATAAACGCGACCATAACGGTTGAAATGTAGTTAGAAACACAATTGAGAACATCTGTATTGTAAGCAGAAATAAATTAGAAATACCGAAGTGGTTTTGTAGCTGTGAAAAAGGGAAGGAATAATAAAAAAAAAATAACCCACAGTACCTGGATTAAGCGGCGATAAATAATGTATAAAGCAAAAATCTCATTACCCCCTGTGCAAACTCCCCCCACCCGATGAAATATATTTTATGAATGTAGTAGCTGTAATAATAACCAAAGCATTTGTTTTTTTTCCCCCACAAACTTTCCATTTCACAACTGTGAGATTGTTTGGATTTACGAGTGAGGCTGGGAACATCCCTGAGGTTCCTGGGGCTTGGTCTCTTCCTTATGACCTTCAACTCCAGGAGTCATTGTGGTGCCACACTGCGCTATTTATCACGTGCTTTGCGCGGGTGAAACGGTCCCCAAAGGAAGCAACATAAGCCCAGGAGGGGTCGAAGCACTAATCGTGCCAGCCTGGAGGAAAAGGCCTTAGGGTTCTCTCACGGGGTGCTTCATCTGCGTATGCCTACCACACCTGGCCACCTCCAGAGTGCCGGCTGATGGTGGTGAGATCCGGCCATTTCTGATGCCACCGTAAGCGAGGTGACAGCTATTAGAGAAGTGCCCTTTGTCCGACTGACATGTGGGATCAATAGAGGGATGCCCAGGAGTGGTCCTTCGGGCCCTCTTCTCAAAGTAGCCAGGAGATAAAGGTCCTCTGCCTGCTGGCCCGTCTGCCTCATTCCCGCAGCCTGCTGTCCCTTCCAGTTTCCCTGGTTCCTTTTTGTTTTTTTGCAAGCCCATGGAGCAAATCTGGGACACCACGGGACCCAGAAGCATGCTGAAGGGTGAGCAGTGGTGTCAATAACAAAAAAACCAGTTCTCCTGGGCGAGGCAGGGTGAGCACTAGATCTTTTAAGATATGTGAGGGCAAGGAGCAGAGCCAGCTGGCTGGGCGACATTTTTACATAATAGGAGCCATCCTATGCCTATCTCAGACAGCTGAGGATTCCTTCTGAACTTTAATCAGTGAATTAGTGTACATCCCACCTGGATTTCTGAAGTCCTTGGAAGGGCTCCTGAGCCTGCCACAGAGATGCCCCGAAGATAGGCAGGTGCTGTTCTGACTTGTGCCCAGAGTCGTCTCTGCCCAGTCCCGACCGGATCACAGCCGAGCAGAATGACCCTATCAGCTCCTTTCTATCACGACATCACCGTGTGGATTCTTTCTGGATCAGTCAGAAGCTCATGAACTCATGACCGTGTCCCACCTCCCCCATTTTGTTGTGTGTCCGGTTCAGTTTGGATGTGGGTTAGGAGGTGTGTGACACCCTTGCTATAGGTGACATTGGGCCAGACAGTGGTTGCCACTCAGTTAACTGGAACAGGGAGATGACACTGCTTTTCTTTTTTTCTTTTGGTGGCAAGTGAATAAAGTCACATAAGAAAAGGGGTTTAAAACGTCGTCGGGGTGGTGAGATTAGAAAAAGGAGTGATCTCCTACCAGCTTCATTTACCGATTGAGGACCGCATCGAACAATAGAGATGAAGACAGCTTCGAAAAGAAGAAAGCATCCAGTGTCATGGCTTGGGCATGATGGGATGCCCATGGCAACTGCTTTTTCTGTGGCTACTTGTTCTTACCAAGACGCACAGCCCACTGAACCAGACCCAGGACCCAGAAGCCGGAGACAACTGTGTCTGCTGGTATCTTTGTACACCCCAGCTTTCTCAGGAGCTCCTCCAGCATTTTGAAACTTTGTCTCTCGTTTCCTCTATTCCTGAGATAGAGGGACAAGTATCTCCTGATACGTTGTTGGGGAGACAGGATTGCAATGGATTCCCTAAAATAGCTTTTAAGGACAAAAGTTCTGTGAAGGACATACGTCATGCATGCTCTCCTTCTGTGCAGGGAGTAGGCACATCTCCACATCCCCCTAGGACCTCAAGCTGATAACAGCACGGACCTATGGAATCAGGACAAGGAAATGGTTCTGCTCCTGTAGCAATCTAGGTCTCCGAGTCCGCTAGGATGCAGTGAGCAGATTGCATCGTCAGGAAAAAGGTTAAGCGCCAATATTTTGGACAGGAGGTGGTTAGATGCATTTTTTTTAAGCCCTTGAATTTACCTGATGGTTTCTGTGCCCTTGTGTGGACTACAGCGCGTTATGAGTAAATTTAACAACACAAAGGAGGTCACTTGAAACAGTTTCCATCGGTTGCCCCGCCTCCTCGGCTGCCCCTTCCGTCTCCCTTTCTCCGTGTCTTCACCAATTTGGCAACTTTCTGATCACCGAGAGTGGGAACACTAAGTGGCTTTCGAAATGTTTTGAAACTTTTATGGGACAGCTGTGGAAAGACGGAAGCTTTCAGAAATCCACCAATATAAGGTAAGAGACTGTTTATCTGTTAGCGCTCTCAAACCCACATTTTCTCTTTGAACTAATTTTAGACTCATGAAAATTGACACTAGCCTCAGCAGAGTTTCTTTGTGTCCCTCTCCCCACTTTGGTGTATATTGAATCTCTCCTTTCATCATAACGCGACCGCCAGTAGAGAATGAACTCTCGTACGTTATCAACTAAGCCACAGGCTTCATTCAAAGCACGCCAGTGGCGTGGCGAATGTCCCCTTCCTGTCCCAAAGCCCTGTCCAGGAACGCTGTACTGCTCTTAGCTATTCATTCTCATTAGGCACCTCCTCCTCGCTGACCCCTCCTCCTCAGCCTCCTCATCCATTGTAATCTTGGCATTTTTCTCAGGCTGCTTACCAACCAGTGACTTGGTAGAACGTCTTTTAATCGATGTTTACTTAATGTGCTTTCGTGGTTGGGATGAGGCAATGCAAGAATACCATAGAAGGATACTGTCTCTCTCTGGATGGCATCCTACCCAGGGATGCCCCATGCTTTATGTGCCCCGTTACTGATTATTTTAGGCTCGATTGCTTCATTAAGTTGGGGGCTGCTGGTTTTCCCATCAGATGGCTGTATTTGATAGGTACTTATTTCGCGTTTATAGATAGGGAATTATTTCGCGTTTATCCAAGCCCCGTTGACCCATTTTGAATTTCCCCTCTTTGTAATATAAGGGAGAAAATGCCTCTAATCTCATCTATCTGGTCTCATGCACAGCGAGTGGCATATCTTTTGGGTATTCTTTTTGTTATTCTTTCCTATGCTCTTTTACAGAAGGCATCTCCTGTTGGTTCCAGATGTTTCCCTACCGCTGTGTTCAGTTGCATGATACTCCATTCCGAGGAGTGTCTCCTAGTGTATTTATTCTTCCACGTCCACATGTGTGTTTCCACTGCTTTGCAATTACAATCAGGGAAGGAATCAACAAATCCATGCTTATGCACTGTGTTCAATATCAGAGCTACCACCCTTAAGAAGTGGAATTACTAGGTCAGAATGAAACGCTTACCTATACCTAATTTTCCTGTGCAGCTAGCACAGCTGTTCTATCAATTTGAACTCTCACGAAACAAGCTTCCGTTTCACCTTTCTTAATCTTTTTAAATCAGTATTTTGATCTTTCGTTCCTCTATCTTTGAGGTTCCCATGTATTAATATTAGTCCTTCCACTCCAGTACACAGCATGAATAGCTCCCCTATTTCATAGTCATCATGCGATGCCCTATATGGTGCTGCTGTTACAGAAATGATTTTTTAAATCATAGTTAGAAACCTGTTTCTTTTTTTAACCAAAGTTAAATAACTCCGTCATTTTCCCCATATGATATGGTCTCAGTTTTTATATTTAGAACCTTAATGCACTCTGTTTATTCCACTGCTGCCTGTGAAATATGAGTCTCATTTGATCTTTCTTCTCCCAAATGACTACCGAGAAGCTTCAAACTATTTATTTAAAAGTTGCCCATTTCTCCAGTGACTTTGCTACTTTTGTGAAACAGTAAACTTCTGTACGCATTGGGTCAGATTCCATACGCATAGTCTACTAGTGTTTTTGTCTATTTAACTATTCTCTATTCATGCTCCAGCGCGTACTCTCGTTTTATAGAATTGTAAGAGTTTTAATCTCAATTATGTCTCCATTAAGTAAGAGAGTGATTTTTAGTGCTAATCACATTGAGGAAATGTTCATCTTTTTCTATTTAAGGAATAGCATTACCATTAATATATATTAAGTTTTGTCAAATGATAAACTTTTTTCTTAACAATTTTTCATTGCAAATGTGATGGCTGGCTTTAATTGTCGATTTGGTACACTCTAAAGTCACTCTGAAGGGAGTCTCAATGAGTGATTGTCTAGATTAGGTTGGTTTGTGAATGTCTGTGGGAGATTATTTTGTTTATACCAACTGAGGTAGGAAATCCTGTCCACTGTGGGTGGCACCATTCCCTAAGAAGAGGATTCTGAACTACACAAGAGTGGAGAAAGTGATCCGAACACAAGCATGCATGTACTTATTCACTGGTCTCTGCTCTGGACTGTGGATGTGATATGACTAGCTGCTTAGGTTCCTGCCACCTCGACATCTCTACAACAATGGACTGCAATCTGAAATTTTAGGCCAAATGAACCCTTTATTCTTCAACTTGCTTTTGTTAGGGCACTTCGTCATGGCAACATGAAAGGAAACTAAGACAAAAAACAACAACGACAAAATAATTTTTTTATGCGTTGTGCCAACCTGTATGTATTTTTAAAACATATGTGCCTGGGGAGGCCAGAAGAGAGTGTTTGATCCGTTGGAACTATAATTACAGATGCTTTTGAGCCACCATGTGGGTTCTGGGAAGTGGGCCCCAGTCCTTTGCTGGTGTAGCCAGTGCTCTTAACCACTGACAGAGCTCCCCAGCACTGGCAGCAACTTTGTATCTGGAGGAACGTTCATGATGCGGCCTCCCTTAGGCATCTTTGCTGGTATTTCATCACCTATGACCCATAATGATGAGCGCTTTGGCGCTGTAGCTTTCCCCCTTATTGTCTTTGTTTCTGTTTGTTGCATTAAGAAAGGTTGAAACACTTTCTTTCCTTCTGAGCTCTCTGGAACAGTGCAGAGAGCTCCAGACCAACTGACATTTGAGGTTTGGCGGTTTGTTTGACAAATTCTTCCTCGAAATCATGTGTTGGGAGATTGCTTTTGTGAGGCTGTTCCTTGACATTCTTTTTTTTTAATATGGAAATTGATTTGATTTCTAGCTTAACTAGTGCAATGTGTTTTCCTTAAGAAATTATCCACCTTGTACATTTATTTGCATAGAGACTTGTAACCTGGACTTAGAATTTTCAAGTGTCTTTTCTTTTGTGATCATTTTCCTCGTTATGATTCTTACTTTGTATTTGTCTGCATCCCTCTTCTTTTTCTGATGTTAAATAGTGGCTTACCTGCTTTGTTAACATATCCCCAAGTCGTGATGCCCGTGCTCTTATTAATTTGCCTATGCAGCATTGTAAGAATCTCCATTTTGCTTCACTCCTATTCCCCAGTTGTAATAGTTTTATATTGTCAAAATACTGTATCTTATTTTGGTTTTATATGTACATTTTTATGTTTTTAAATGATTGCTCACAGATCTCCTTTTTTTTTTTTGACATTTTCTTCCAGTTATAATTTGATTGGATAAAGCTCATTTTATCAAGTACAGTTTATGGGCACAGACTTCTGTAAGCCCTTATATATTAAAAGTTGTGCTACTAATAATCCTTTGCTCATAATTTTTAAGCTTTTAAGCAATTTTAGTCCATTATTGGCTTCTTTGTATATTGGTTTTTCAAACTCTGATGTTAGTTGAATTTGTTTGCTGATAAGTTGCCTCTGTCTGTCTCCCTGTCTGTCTGCCTCCCTGTCTGTCAGTCTGCCAGCCTGCCTTTCTGTCTCTTCCTTCTTTTTGGCACAGAACTCTTTGTGGATTTCATCATCGTATCTTAAATCTCATAGTCTTTCTAAAATATGCCTTAGTTTTCATTATTCTTAGTTAATTTTCTCAGGTCTCTACTCTGCTTTTCCAGTGTGTAAAATCAGGCCATTTTATGTTGATAGAGCTTTCTCATATTACACCTTTTAAGAGATATTGTAGTTTTTCTTTCTCTTCTTTGGGGAATAAAGTGACACAGACCCTGTCCCCGACCCCCTGCACCTGTAGCATTTTGTCTAATCTTCACCATGGTCTCCTGTGCTGCCCTCCTGCTCTGAGCTACTGCTTTGTCTCCCTTCCCTGTCCTTTAAGAACCGTCTCTAGGAGCCTGCTTACCTTCGGGCACCCGCCCTATATCATCGTCTTTATTTCTAAGATTGCCTCTCCTTCCTACTGTTTTTCTAGAGTTGAGCCAACTCTATTTTATTTCTCCATTTATTTTCTTCCTTTCTGCTCTCAGAGTTTGAATTTCTAGTTTAAGGTCGTTTGTTATATTCTTGGATATTTGTTAGAATATGTTTAACTAAGTGTGGAGGATGAGCGTGAAGTTTATTCTGTTGCATGATCTTTTAGGGGAGTAGCCGGATAGTCCTAAGTTCATTTATATGAAGATTCAAAAAAATCTTCCCCTCACATATAGTCTAGTTCTTACTATTTTTTGCATTTATCAATTTAGTGTGTGTGTGTGTGTGTGTGTGTGTGTGTGTGTGTGTGTGTGTGTGTGGTGGGTTCCTGAGCATGTCATGACATGCTTGTATAAGTCAAAGGACAATTCTACCTTGTGGGTCCTGGGACCAAACTCATGCTGTGAATGTCTCGCTCCTAAGCCATCTTATCAGTGTACGGTCTGCTTCCTGTCCAAAGTTGTATTGTCCACTCTGGTTCTCATCAGAATCTTGGGAGTCCTCTAGAATCACTCGTTTGCCTTGCATATCAAATCAGCTTCTAATAAATGGCTGCTGGATAAATGTCCCCATGAGATTTTTTTGTCCTTTGACATTACCCAGCCTATAGCTGGACAGATTGGTTTTTTGATACTTCAGTGTGGACACTGGAGATTGTTGGAACACAGAGCTCATGACTCAGTAAGGAATTTGTAGGAGTGATTTGACTTCTTAAAGTCTAGGGTCTCGAAAGAAACTGCTATGACTCACTCATTGGACAAAGCTTTATAAGTCTTGCCTTGTGGCCCAACAGAAGTCATGGACATGTTAAATGAATGTTACAAACGAACAGATATCTCTAGGATAAGTGCTGAAGAAAGTGTTTGGAAATACCACTGGATTTAATTAAGTCAACTGAAAAAGAATCTCAAAAGCATTCCTCTTCGTACACATTCAAATGACAACGGCCAGTTGGAATGCAGGCAGCCCAAAGGAGGCTTCTTCTTCCCCATTTTCTGTGTGTGCCGCAAACTCTTCTGATTTCTAGTAAAGCCTGTAGACCCTTCCCTCGGTTATGCATGCTTTAAAATGCCTAGTACCAAATCCATGTATAATTTAAATGGAAGAAACAGCATTGCAACATTACTATCAGAGTATTAAAATATACAACTGGGTGATAGTTAATAGATGCTCCCTTATTAATGCATTAAATGGTAAGATCTAGCCGCCAGACTAGATCTGGCTTTTCAAGTAGTGGTGAGTGGAAGCAGGGTTTCCAGACCTCTGCAGCTAGTGTAAAGTACCCTGAAGATATTTGGGATTTGGTTGGTGACACAGTCAAGGTTTTCTTAATACCACAGTGTTTTCCCTCCTGTGCTCATAATAGAACAAAATAACAAAATTCCATTTAGCAATTGGTACAAATCAAGATGCAATATTTTTTCTTTTCCTCCCATCTAAGTTCATGGCTAGGAACATTAGGTTTAGAACTACTGATTTATGCTGATAACAGCTGGCCAATGTGGGGACCTCAGTAGTCTCCTCTGAATGCTTATCTATTTTTGTGACCTCTGACCTAAGCCCCCGTGAACCTCCGAGCTCCCTTGTTCCATGTTTTCTCTTTAAGACTTGCCTTTGTGAGGTGGGAGAGCCCAAAAGGCTGTTAAATGACAGCTCATCTGAACCTTCACAGACAGAAAGGTCTGCTTTTCATTTGCATCTTGTCGGATTGAGGTAGACCTATCCCTGCTCTCTGCAAATCAGTCCGAAGGAGTTCTTGGATAACTGGGCCATGGCTGAAGAGGGAGTAGTAGTGAACAGAGAGATCTGGGACCTAGAAAACAAATCCTGCCAATAGCTAATAAAAGAAAAAGGGAGGAGCACCACACTGGCTGATAGAAAGAAAATGTCATAAACACGAAAACATAATAAAGAAGAGTTTGAATCTTGGTGTCTTCCGTTCATGATTAATGATTGGTCTCAAATAGTGCGGGTTAGGGAAAGTGAAGTTCCTTTCGAAGTAGCTTTAAAAATGCCACAGCTTAAAAAAATTATTGTAACATCAATTTAAGAGAAAAAAAAATCCTCCGTTAAAATGTAAAGGTCAAGAAAGATTTGGGTGTTTTTAAATGCTGTCTTGAAGAAATTCTTAAAAGGTTAAGATGTCATGTAGTTTCAGAGTTATGGGCATAGGAGGGGGGCCCAGGACAAAACACACCTACCTCCGGGCCCTTCTGTGACTGTGACCCATGCCAACAGTGGGCAGGAGGCAGCTGTCGGATCACAGTGTGTCATGGTGTCACAGGGAAAAGACACATACCTCCCTTAGAGCTTTGAAAGCTAGGGGAGCGTTTCACCTACAGAACTTTTTCCCTGTGACACACAGGCCACAAGATCGACCTCCATCTGTGCTTGCAAACAGCATGGAGTCGCCTGTTTCCTGTGACAACATTAAAATCATCAGGTAAAACCACCCAGGAGTCCCGAGTGCCTGCTGATTCTCTCTCCTGCTCTTGCTGGGCCCTCGCTGGGCCCTCGCAGACTTGCTTCTTCAGTAGTTTCCATGGAGAGAGGCACCTCAGGTTTTCAGTTATCTGAGAAGGAAGGGAAGGTTCACTGGCTTCTCCACTCTGCAAATTTTCTGGCGGCTACTATGACTCAAGGGCCTTGGTGCTCTGGCAAAAGTGTTCTAGTCATGAGATAAAAGCTAATAGATTTTTGGAGGGGCACAGCCTTTCTCTCCTGGGAAATCAAGGACGGTGTCTACCTACTGGTGCCTCTGATCAGGACTTCCGCTCAAGGATCTGAAGGAGTCACGTGATCATTATGGCTTTCGATCTGTCCCGATGTCTACGGCACACAAGTCACTGCGCAGTTACCTGGTTGCACATCTCAACGTGGTCTGAGGAAGGGAAGTGGTTTGGCATCGGGTGGAAGCTGAGAAATGCAGAGTCTGTGTCTTAGACACCACTTCCTGAACTAGAATCCGCGTTTCATAGCCGTCCCAGTGGGATGTGTGATACTTTCTGCACCAGTAAAGGTGCCCTCTGCTCCAGTAAGCATGGCTGGGTGAACACAAAGGGCAACTTTCCCCTTGGAAATTGCTGCTGACTGAGGACAAACGTTGGTCAGCCCTACGATGAGAAGAACGGAAACTACCATTGCAGAGGGAAAGCCTGTTTTTTATCACCCAGACTCAGGCTTGGCTTGATGTGGGTTCTCTAAGGAACAAAGGAAGTCATTTGGCCTGTCTCTTTCTAAAAGTTTCTTTGCGACATCAACTGGTCTTTATGCGGTTGAATTTACTGGAGAGTGGGCTTGACCGTTGCCAACATAACTTGTAAGGCATCAAAAAGCAACTCGCAAAGTGCAATCCAGTGGCTTGTTAATTAAGTCTGGAATCCACCATCTCATGGATAATTTGAGTTTTGTCTCCTTGTTAAGTGTACAAGCTGTGTGGTGGCTGCTCAGACTGTCGTAGCACGGGTGACAGGCTCGTCATACCTCTCCTTTGGCCCCTGTCCCAAAATCCCAGAGCCAGCTCAATTACTGTGACATTTCCTGTTTATTACCACTTCTTATTATTTCTGATTGTATGGATTTTGCATTTCATATTTTACATTTACCTATTGTTTTAGTCAGGGTTCTCTAGAGTCACAGGACTTACGGGTAGTCTCTATATAGTAGGGGAATTTGTTGATGACTGACAGTCTGTAGTCCAACTCCCCAACAATGATCAGCAGCAGCTGTGAATGGAAGTCCAAGGATCTAGCGGTGGCTCAGTCCCACAAGGCAGGCAGGTGAGGGATTCTTCCTTCTTCCAATGTCCTTATATAAGTTTCCAACAGAAGGTGTGTCCCAGATTAAAGGTGTGTACCACCACGCCAGAATCTGGTACTTGCTTTGTCCCAGGTGAGCTTGAACTCAGAGATCTTCTTGCCTTAGGCACCTGGGATTCACAGCCACTTTGCCTCACGATCTCCATGCCAAGATCCAGGTCAGAAACTTGTATCTCCCAGCCTCAAGATCAGGATCAATGGTGAGCCTTCCAATTCTGGATTTTAGTTCATTCCAGATATAGTCAAGTTGACAGCCAGGAACAGCCACTACACATATACCAAATATATATTCTCATGTGTGTGTGTGTGTGTGTGTGTGTGTGTGCGTGTGTGTGTGTGTGTGTGTGTGTGTAAGATGTGTGAATGAAGGCATGCGTGTACAGCAATTTGCATGTAGAGGTCAGGGTATTGTTTGAGATATGGTCTCTTTCTGCCCTTTGTATACCAGGCTAGCTGGCCTGAGAGCTTCTGGTGATTCCTGAGTGAATGTTGAAGCACTGGGATGGCAGACATGTGCTATGGCAACTGGCTTTTTCACGGGCCTTGGGGATTTGAACTCAGATCCTCATGCTTGCATGGCAAGCATTTTACTCACTGAGCCATCTCCCTAACTCTGAGAACATATTTCTATTCTATGGCTTCATGTAGTCTGCCTTCCCAAGTAGATCTTTAAGCCTAGGGAGGGTAGATACTTAACACTGTTTCTTACACTGTGACCCCTTACCTAGGGAACTGTCAAAAGTGATGTCCGTTAACAGCACAAAAATCATGTTATTGTTAGTAATTATGAACTGTCTTGTGGCTGCTTTGTGGTTCCTAAATAGGACATGGTTTGCCTTGCATGGCCTTTTCTATGCTCTCCCTATTCTGAGAAGAGGACACCAAGGTAAAGGGACAGAAAGAACTTTGCAAAGTCCCATGGGTGATATGTAATAGGACACATTAGGACAATAGGACGTGTCTCTTCATTAACACAGGACCAAATGTTCTCTTTGCCGTCTGTTACAGGACACGGAAGATGAGGCTCGCCTTGGAGAGAGAACGAGCCTTCGGTGCCAGATGAGCATCACTGAGAAGGTGTGTTGAGCTCTGCAACTAGCTTTTCCACATCTGGAATGGAATAGCGAGCTCAAAATCACAGAAATCTAATACTCTAGTAGGGTTTAGAAAGCATCAAGGAAGGAAAAGGGGCCATATTTGAGAGTTCTGAACCTAGAGCTTTCTGATTTATTGAGATTGGCTGGCCAGTGGTCCCCAGGGATTGTCCTGCCTCTGTCTCCTCTCTGCTAGGATTACAGATGTACCTTGGGCTTTTTACGTGGGTGCTGGTGGAACTGAACTCAGGCCCTTGGGCTTGCAAGCATCTAACTGACTGAACTATTTCCCTGGACTGTTCCTGATTTCTTAAAGGAACAGATCTTCTTGGGGTAAGCATTTCTTCACAGAAGACAGGCCTGTTCCATCTCGTGGCAGACAGCATAAAGGACAATCCTGTACCTTGTACTCTGGTTGCAGAACTCAGAATCTGCTTCTTTACGAATCTCAGAATCCCAGGGAAACAACTCATGTCCAACGGGCCTGGGATGCTCCTGTGACATCCACTGCAAAAACCCTTTTGTGAATGTCCCAAAAATAAAACTCTAAACGAAACCCCGAACCACAGCATCCTTTCTTCAGGGGGAAGCAGGGCGAACGTGATTCTTCTGAATCAGTAGTCAGCAAGGGATGTTAATTCACGAACACAATTAGAAGCATTACAATGACCCCTATGGAGTCCTTATGTTTTATTGCTCTTCACGAGAACGGGATTCCATATTTAGGAAGGAAATCAATCGATACCAGGGATCTCGTGCAGCAATAGAGCGCTCTTTGCTTGGTAGGTAACACTTTCCTAAGACCCTGTTTGGGCTACGCGCTCCAACCTCATATTGAAGTGTTTTAGACACACGGAAACCCCTGCCTCAATTACTGCAGATGTTCAGTAAAAAGAAGGAAGCGAGGGAGGGTTCTCACTGTGGGCGCCAGAGCTGATCCTGTGGCACACGCCCTTGTCAAGCGTGGAGGACCGAGATTCTCGCCGTTTGAGCAGTCCTTACCTTTGGAGCAATTTATTTAGGTTAAGGCATTGTCTCTAGAAGCAACCTATTAAAAATACAGGTTACATGGGCCTAGTAACAATTCCCACAATAACTATTATTTGAGCTGCATGAATTACTTTATCAGATTAATTAGCTGTCATCTATCAGACAATATGGCTCTGAGGAAATAAGGCATTGTTTAATGGACATCATTGTCTGAGATATGAAGCAGTTCTATGAGGGACTGGGGTACTTGAGGGCCCTTTGCTGGGGGTCTGGGAGGCTAGAAGGCAGCCAAAGACACTGATTAAAAAGGGAGAGGAGAGGAGAGAGGAATGAGGGAACCATCAACCCTTTTTTTCTCTGCATAATTTTGCCTCAGGTCACCCGAGGATTGTTTTCTATTTAAATGTCTTTAATAAACCAGTGACCGGTCTCATCTTTCCTTTGGCCCATGCACCCTCCCTCCCCTAATCGAGTCCTGCTTCTTTCAAAGTAACAAGTAGGATGGTGGGCGTCTCCATTCTTCTACTGTTACCATCAGGATATGGGTCTTCCGAGAAGGACGCATACTGAACTACATCTCATCGTCTCTTCAGGCTTCTTGGGGTCAAGCAGCCGAACGCTGGCTACCTGGATGTGTCCTTTAAATATTCCATATGGACTTTTACTTTTGTCTTCTCTTCTGGCTACCTGGAAGCCAAGGATTCCAGGACAGGAAGAAGATGGAGGAAACTGTTGGTGGCAGAAGTCTAGACACGCAAGTCACAACTTAGAAAAGAGCCACCCGAGTGTGTCTATCATGGACTGTCTGGGCTGCCAACGAAATGCCATGGGCTGGGTAGTTTATTAAATCAGGATTTACTTTCCACAGTTCTGGAGGCCGAGAGTCAAGGCATCATGAGGTTTATTATCTGGTGAGGGCTCCTCTTTGCTTACAAGAAGGCACACGATGGCTCTGCCCTTGTGACTTGACTACTTCTTAAAGGAGCCACCCTGAATACTGTTACTATGGAGAGCAACTTACAATCCATGGGTTATGGAGGACCATGATAGTGTCTGTGCAGGAACACCTGCCCTGGGTTTGAGACTGACGGCAGGCAACACCACATTGCGCTAGGCTGTTGGGACTGGGAGGTCCTTTACCATGTCCCAAGGCATGGTCTCACCTTGCCGCTGTGAGTTTCTATCTCTGATGAAGTTTGTTATCGCTGGAATTCAAAAATAATCAAGTCCATTGTGCAGAAGAGTACTTCAAATGTTACAAATAAGGATTCTCAAGTTTCCTGAGACTTTCTGAGACACTTTGAGTTCTCTGTATTCTTATTTAGAGCTCAGAACAATCTTTCAGGAGCAGATCTATTAGCTCCAATTTATAGGTGAGGGACCAGACTGGGAAGGGGATTAGAGAACTTGCTGACGTCAGGGGGCTGAGGAGCAGGGCTCGGTGCTGGTGATCTCGGTCAACCTTGTTCCCACAGTGCTTTCTGTCAGTGTCATAGTCCATTCGTACAGTCACTTGGGGAAGGATCAGGGTCAGCACATTGAATGACAAGGTAAGGTCACCGCACGCACTGAAAAAAGGCTCGGCCTTAAAGAGGAGAAAAAAACCATCTTGCTCTCTCCAAAAAGACGTTGCCAGAACGTTTCCTTTATATGCATTCCACACCTAAAAAATACGGAATTGATTTTCTCTGATTTCCCTTCTCTGCCCTTCATTGAAAGACTTGATTATGCCCCAGTTTTCTGCAGAGAGAAAATTCTTACTGCTGAGTTGTACAATCTGCAGATGAGGAGTTTATAACAAGATTTCAACCGTGGGACATTTTTCCCTCCATTGAGACATGCGTGTAACTCCCATCAAGGGAAGGCTTCCTTGGGAGAAAAGAAGATTCCTGCTTCTGTAGAGGAAAAACAAGGAGAGAAGCTGACCATGGTGTCAGGAAAAGCCTGCACCTGAGAGGGCAGCGATAAGGCAGAAGAGGGAAGCTAGGCTGACGTTTCTTCAGGGTTTTGTTTGTTTCTGTTTTTGCAGAGAAGGTAGAGTTTCCCTGACTTAACACCATCATGGTGGTTGTTAGTTATTCAAATCCAGAAAGAGAATGCCCCAAGAAATAGCTTCACAGTGGTGGGTAAGATACACATATAGGATGTCATGATCATAGCTTCCGTTAGAACCAAGTCCACATATGGCTCTAATCTCCATGGTCCCTCAGAAGCCCACAGTTCGATAAGACAGAGGCAAAGCAGAAGTACTTTGTGGTTTAGATCACAGGCTACTGCGGGAGTCTGAGATTAACATTTCCACCCTTCCCTTTCTAGCTGAGCAATGGTTTGGCCAACTTAAACCTAAACTCCCTAAGCTCCAGAGTCCTCTGTTGTAAAATGAAGACAGAGGTGGGTATCTCGCTCAGTACTCTGAGAATGGCACAGTAGGTAATCTGTGTGTGCATAATCAATCACCCTTGTGGAGGAGGATATTAATCATGATGTTGTCTCAGACACAGAAATAAGAAGATGGCAACTGAGGCAATTAGGAAACCATATTTATTGATAACTCTTGCTTGTGTGTGTTTGAGCATGTGGGGTATGTACAAGCATGTGTGTTTGAGTGTGTGGAATATGTACAAGCATGTGTGATTGAGCGTGTGGAGTATGTACAAGCATGTGTGATTGAGCGTGTGGAGTATGTACCAGCATGAAGCCAGAAGACATTCTCAAGTATAATGCTCCTCAGGTAGCTGTCCATCTCAGTGGCCTGGAGCTCACCAAGTAGGCCATCCATGTGAACCCTTGGAACGCTTCTGCCTCCATCTTGCCAGCTCTCAGATCAGAAGGGCACACTGCCATGCCCAGCACTTTTACGTGGGTTCTGTGGATCAAGCTCAGGTCTTTGTGCTTGCAAAGTAAGCGCTTTGCTTAAACAGGACATTTCCCCAGCTACATTACTTTAGTTACATACACTAGTTACATACGTTACGTAGCTACATGAAACCGAGGCTTCAGTTTTATGGATTCAGAAGGTAAAACCAAAATGGGATAAGAAGAAATCCTAGTGTAACTGAGACCTGACTGAGAGTTGATCAAAGGGAGGATCCCGGAGGAGTTAGTACTTCTTGAGTGTGTGAGCTGGAGCAAAGCAATGACCAGGAGTTCAGGAATTTTTGCATGGTGCTCAGAATCTAAGCTCTGGTTCAGTTCTTAACCCAGGGCAGAGAGAGGGGGACTTCCTAATGAACAGGGCTGCAAGTCAGGGTGGACGTGTTATAGCGAGATGGAGCCCAGGACAGGCAGCCAGAGAGAGACAGCACAGAGAACAGTCTTATGGGGTTGATGAGGGGCCTAGCAAGGTTCTAGACCACCCAACTTGTCCTGCAGGACCACCCTTTGTGACTGTCACTCAGTCTGTGTGTGTGTGTGTGTGTGTGTGTGTGTCTGTGTGTACACTTGTGGGTGTGCATATGTGTGCACGTGCGTGCACTTGTGCATGTGCATGTGTGTGCATGCCCATGTGAAGAAACCTCTGGCATGGCTTATCAGGAATGCCTTCCACTACATTTTTGAAGCAGGGTCTCCTCCTTGGCTTAGAGCCTACCATTGTGCTAGGTTGGCAGGCTGGTGAGCCCAGTGTCTGCCTCCTGGGATTACAAGTGCACACTGCCACAACATCCTTTTTAACAGGGGTTTCATAGATGGAACGAGTCCTCGTGCATGTACGGCAGGCATCTTATTGACCGAGTCATTTCCCCAGTCCGGCTCTGTTTTGTAAATGAGCATTTTACTGCAGGAACTTACCATAGTCGCTGCAGGTCAGAAGCCAAATTTCCATACAGTTTATTCTGAAGGTTGCCTTATCCCTTCATATTTAGTGAGTTCCTCACAGGTCTGCTACCGAACATCGCTTCTCAGAGGGATAGAACCTCTTGCCTCTGATATGGAGAGAAAGGTGTTTGTTTTTGAAGCAACATAGACTCAGATAGTGATAATGATTCTTTGTGAAACTGTGTTTGAGTAAGCAAGCAACAAGCATAGTTGAAATGTTCTCCCGCCTGCCGGACAACCGTTTCCTTTTGAAAGCCGTGTTCGTGTACTAGGCAGAAGCCTGGACTTCTACAGAGGGAATTGTGATTTGCCAGCTAGCATAAGCCTCCGTGCCTCCTGCTCCGAGTTCCCTCACTCTTTTATATTCCTCCTCAGCCTCAGAGAGTCCTTCTGCAGCCACCGGACTGACAGGCCCAGCTGCTTGGCTGCAGTTCACGTTTTCTCCTCTAACAGCCCTGTTTGCCCTGGGAGTTAATTTGTGGGGATTCACGCTGACCGAGTTGGGTCTAAAGTTGGAACTAAACTTCATAGAAGCTGAGCTCTGATCCAAGTTAGGCAGAAGTATTTACTGCAGCTTCCTCAGTCAGCTAGCTCTCGTTCTAGAGACAGGCTGGGGTTTTCCATTGTTGGGACATGCTCACATCTTGGGAGGCTCATTGCCAGGATGCCTAGCTCCCTGTTTCTTTTCAGTGGCCTTTTTTACATGGCAGTGGCAGTGGTAGGGCAGGGTCTTGTGTAGCCCAGGCTACCCTGCCCTTAAACTCACAGAGCTATAGGTCCCATCACAGTAAGATCTGTTTTATTTTTAATTATATGAATATGTGTGGCTATGTATATTGGATGTGGTTGCTCATGGAGTTCAGTGGTCCAGAAGGGGGCATTGGATCCTGGGAAGCTAAACTTTTAGGCCTGAGCCTCCCAATGTGGGGGCTGGTAAACTTTAGTTCTCTGGAAGAACATAAAGTGGTTTAACTCCCCGGATCTCCTCTCCAGCCCTTCTATCATCCCTCATCCTCCCCCTCCTTTATTTCTTTCCTCCCTCTCCTCATCTTCCCTGCCTTCCTGTTTTCTTCTTGTAGAGAGAGACATGTATCTTCCTTGAATCAACCATCTAACCAAGGATAGCCTTGAACTTCTGACCTTCCTACCTTTAAAGTGCTGGGATGACAAGTGTACCCTACCATACCTGTTTTTATGTGGTGTTGAGAGTTGAACTCAGGGCTTTGCTCACACTAGGCAAATGCTCTACAACTGAACCACATCCCTGGCCCCTTTGTGACTCTCTTTAGAGATCTGGCCATGCTGACCTAGCCACATCCCATAGAATCAATCACAAGCAGAATTCTAAAGGAGACAATGGTTTCTAATCATTTAACTTGTGGGACTGTGAAAAGTAATCTGGTTCCAGGTTGAGCTAAGGCTAGAAACCCTAGTGACCCTGAAGGGGATGCCCGACTCCTGGGCACCAGGCCCCTGTCACTATCTGCAGCACCCCCATCAGTCATGTAAGGGCAGTGCCCCAAATCTCCCACAGGTAGGAAAGGACTTGACCCCCTGACTGTGACTTGTGGCCATGTAGGCTCAAGCAAGATCTTCATTTTAATGATGTACCAAAGACCTGGAGGGTTTAGCCAATAAACTTTTCTTCTCAGACATTCTTCCTTGCAAGAGGTATTTGATCTCAGGCCCACCCTGAGAAGTGGGGTACGGTTTTCCTCATCCACTTTCCGTTATGACAACAAATGCCTTAAAACTATGGCCCATCTCTTTTCATCCGGATCTGCTGTGGGGAGCCATGGAGAAGGCCTTCGCCTACAGAGCCGCTGTCTAATCTCTTGTAGAAGGCCATGACCAAGCCAAGCCCAAGCCTGCTGCCAGCAAGGCAAGAACTCCCCCAGGGACCAGAAGGAGCTCCCTCCCTCCCCCGCCAGATCCAGTCCACTGGCCCCCACTCTGTTCTCAGCTCTTCCTGACATATCCAGTGGCTCCTGGATGCCCAAGAGCCTGAGAACCAGTTGGCCCTGGCCTCGTCACAGTCCTGGGGACCCCCAAATCAGCTCCAGTTGTCTCGCACCTCAGACTGCACTCTCCCACCCTGGGGCTTCCATACAGCCCAACACTCACTCAGTGGGTGACAGCGTGGGGAAAACACAGTCAACTTCCAGGATCCTGCCTCCCAGCAGCTGTGCCCTGTGGCAGAGCAAGTGCAGGACCCACAACCCCATAATACTTTACACTCATTTGATTTTCCTTTTAAATTCCAAGCTTCTCAGATGTGTCCAGGAACTTCTAGTGATATTTTCTGCCTCCAAGTCCCCTACCACAACTGTGAACTTGCCTCTACTTATATTTTTAGGAATGTAGCAATAGTAACAATGGCAAAACAACTGTTCCTTGGCCCTGCACTAGGCAACCATAGACCTAGCATTGCATTCGCATCTGCCCTTAACTGTGAGGCGAAACAGCTACAGAGCAGGTGTGTTGTCATAGGTACCGCTAACACCATCTCTGCTTCTGTGCTCGACTCGGGGTATCTACCACAGCTTGGCTGCCATGACAGTAAAAACTTTCTGCTTGAGGCAGTATCTTGGCCTCAGGGAAGAGCCGAGTGATAGCAAAGAGTTCTGGAAAGTTCTCAGCCTAGGATGAACACTTTACCTGTGACTTGTGGCATCCGTGGAATACTATGCCCAGGGCTGGACCCCTCACAGCAATCGCTAATCAGGAAAATGCCTTACAAGCTTGTCCATAGGCCAATATGATGGGGGCATTGTTTCAGCTGTGGTGGTGTATTCACTAATGATCCTTACTGATGTCAGGTTAACAAAACACACACACACGCACGCACGCACGCACGCACGCACGCACGCACGCACTCACACCATCTCCATTTGTGAGATGATCTCAGTTGAACCCTCTAGTCTCCCAGAACCCTCAAAGGGACCAAAAACAGTTGCTTATGGTCCCCTCTCATCAAAGCTAGCTTCACTGATGTTCCCCAGTGCCCTTGGTGTTCCCTGAGATTGATACCTAGACTTGTTCTCAATCCTTGCCTCATTATTTGTCCTGGGAAAGTATTATCCAAGTTAGCACTTGAAGGTACTCACAGAGCAGTAGAGTAATAGTCTTAGGCTGGCTCGCCCAGTGACCGGTGACTGGTGAATGGCTGGCAGGGCAGAATCAAGACTCACTCTTATCCTTCCACAGCTCAGCTTCCATCAAAACGATCTGGCTCTATTTTTCCAGCTAAGTAGTCAATTATTTACTATGTAGCTTCTTTCCAGAGAGGACTGGAGATGTTAGAACATAAGCAGAGACTCACTTCTATCAAGTATCTGTGTGTATGGCTTGTTCTGTTGGGACGTGGGATTCAGCTAGTAATATACCTAGATGCAAATGTCACAAATTAATTGTGTAATGTTACTTTGTAAAAGTGGTGAAACATAGTAGCACGCCCGAGGCCACTGAGATTGCAATGCCTTGTCTTAAAGATTTTAAAGGGCCATCTCTGGAATTTTGGGCGTCTGGAGTTGAAGGAAAGCTCTCTCTGGGTGCTCTGTGGCGAATTTTGCTGCGTCTTTTATGTATCTAGCCATTTGCCTACTGTGCCTCCTCTCCTGACTCTCCTTGCTAGCTATCTAATCATCAGAGGAACGCCTTTGGAGCGGGAAGGTAAAGTTCAACCTTGAAGTGTTCTGGCCTGTCTTTCCCTTGAGCAACCGAACACCAGCCGCTTGCCCTTACCTACCTGGCTCACCAGGGGACGTGGAGACCTGTTCACACGCCTTGGTGGCTCAGCCTGTGAAGAGGGAGATAACTCTTGATCCAACTTGCTTTCCAAGGGTGATGGGAAGATAAACGCCCACAGAGTCCTGCAAACTCTTGGGATCTTTCATCTCTCTGTAAATAGAACGTGGTTTAGGATGCTTATGTTTTGATAGGGTGGCTCTCAGGCTTCCACCAGGAGCAGAGTTTGAGGAGAGAGGGCAGAGCCCTCTCCCACTACCTCTCCCTCCACCATTTAGCAGCGACCTCTTGAATTGTCACTTCTGCCCATTGAACTTAGCTTTCATTTTTTTTTTTTTTTTTGGTTCTTTTTTTTGGAGCTGGGGACCGAACCCAGGGCCTTGCGCTTTCTAGGCAAGCGCTCTACCACTGAGCTAAATCCCCAACCCCAGCTTTCATTTTTATAATGGCTGCGAGGCTCTTATGTTTTTACCCTTCACAGTCCTCAGACTTGGAGGTAGGTATTTTTACAAACACACGTACGCCATGTTGGATTGTCCTTCTCGGGTGGGCGTAGGCTCAAGGACCAGAGCAGTAAGCAGACATTTCAGTGAATACCCTGGGCTGGAAACTGTCCTCTAGCCTCGGTGTGTGACTGTCCTGACACACGAGCAAGAATCATCTTCTTCCAGAACCAACGAGCTTCACAGTTTTCCTTTTTGTGACAGAATTGGAACTCGGCAAAAGCGAAACAAAACCGCCATAGAGAAATGGCCTCTCCTTCCCAAATTAATTCTTTCAGTTTACGCTCCTAACTCCATAAAAATGTGCTTTGGCTTTTGAAGTTTTTATTAATATTTATAATGCCCTTTCGGTTGCCCTTGAACCTCACAGAAATAAAGCCCCGGTATAAAATGCCTAGTTGCTAGGTGGATTGTAGTGTACCCAAACTCAATCATAAGCTTTGAAGTTTATACATATGCATATATTTGACTTTGTTTTCCTCTGCACTCAGGGTTCCTGATGTAGGAGCTTATATTTTTAAACACTATATTTTTAAGGGCAGAATTTAATAGCTTATATTTTAATTTTGAAAGTAATGCACACTTCTAAAAACGTACAGATGTGCATATAGAAACAGAAGGGAAGTCCATCTCTAATCACACATTTCTAAAACCCCAGTGGCGAGCAGCTTTGAAAATTAGGGCCCTGTGAGTTGGAGGGTTTGCAATGGTCTTCTTAAAAAAAAACAACTAGGAACCAGTCATATTCCCCCCTTTTATTTCTGAATAGTGAGGTGATAAAAATTGTAGAAAAATTCAAAGACTATAGTAAACTGGTCAGTGAAGGGAGCTCGTCCACCCTAGGAACATGAGGGAGAAGTGTTCTCTACCCAATTCTTGTCATTGGATAACAAGAATTAATTCTGTCTTCAGGGGGGGAGGAGAGTTGAGGTGGGTTTTTATTCTGGATGGGAGTGTTCCTCCTGGAGAATAACACACCTTCCAGCGAGGAAGGAACAAGGACACTGTCTTTTCTGGTTTCCTTACCAAGTCCAAATGTAGGCTGTCTGCAGCCGGCTCCCCGGTTCCTGCTGGTCTTTGCTTTGGAAGGTGTCTCATCCACCCCAGAGCTAAGCTTTCACAGAGAACTGCTGGAGTCTACTGTGAGCTAAACCGTTGGTGCAAGCATATCTCTTCCTATGCGTCTATCCTTACTTCCTTTGACAATAAAAGTCCCTTCCAACGAAACAAACCCTCACCCCACCCCAAGTTCATTCTCAAAAGAGAAGCCACATGTAACACGTTAGCGTATTTCCTCCAGAACTTTCCTCTGCAAATACAAATATGCATGGTACTTTATTCTTCCCACACCCCTACATGATACCATGACCGTTTTCTCATATCAAGAAATCTCCCCAGGCCATAATTTTGAATGAGTGTAGGTAAAGTATCCACTGCTTAAGTCATTCTGCTTGTGTGGAATGAGATGGGCTTGGGTAGAGAACACTTCACCCTTGTGTTCCTAGGGTGGAGGAGCTCCTGGTCAAGGAAGGAGACAATGATGGAAACATGTGATTGACTCTCTGCCCCTACCCCCACCCCCGGGGCAACTCCTGTGACAGCTGGACATCAGCTCACTCATTTCCCACAATAATCCTTTGAGGAACAGAGACTTTGAAGTCTGTTTTCCAGGAATTGCTAGTGGTTCCTCACATATGGTACAACGTCCACAGGGTAAGATCGTCTTCTTTAGGTATCCTTCTGCCTCAGAGGCAGGCCTGCTGTCAATGGTGGGGTTTATTAGGAAGGAAATGGGTAGGGTGGGGATCCACCAAGTTGGCTGTTTCTCCAGTCAGGTTCAAGCAGTCTTTGTGACTCTGTACGGCTGCTCATCTCCTGGGTTCCTGTGTCAGGCTCTCACTGTCTTAACTCTGACAGTGGGAAAGAGAGAGTCAAGAGTGCAATCAATCACACCCCTGTGCCTTAGTGAGTATGACTATAGTTAGCATTTGTTTGGTATTTCTTCTGGGCCAGGCTGCATTGCTCCCTGTAATGTACCCACTAACCCCGGGGAGCAGTGTTACTGTTATTGTTTCTGACTTAGGCATGGCCAAACCAATGCCTGCTGAAATCCCTGTGCCAGTGTAGGGCTGGTTTTCTTAGCTGCCTTCCGTCCATTTCATCTCAGAAAGATTACATAAACGTTTCTGCACAACCCTAGCATGCGCGTCTAGGCTCTCTCGTTATCGAATCTGTCATTTTCTTTTAGAATATTCTATCATTGCTACAAAGGCCTTTCAATACAATTTATAGCAACATTTGGTTGCTGAGAAGATCTCTGCTTTCAATGCTGTGAGGTCTTTGTGACTTTCATTCACGACACCACTCTGTCTTAGCTTTTGTGCTTGCAGGGTCCCTACCCATCTGGTCGGTTTGCACCTGTATTTCACCTGGCTTCCTATGGTTTTATTTTAAGGATAACTCTTACTGAATTATCTCACATGAAAGTGCCTTCCCTACTCCTCTGCTCGTGTTTCGTTTTAAAGTGGAGACCACTTGATTCAGGACCATCCGTTCCTCGCCGGATTCCAATGCATCCTCTGACAGGCTTTGGCATCAGTTTTATGCAATGAGTGGGCACTTCTGTAGGCCAGGTTTTCACTCAAGCTTTATGCCACTCGTTAGTCTTTAGAAGGATAAACCCAGAGGAAACTGTGCCAAACCAACTCGTCAGCAGTTGGGTGAAAGTGTGCAAGCGCTGTTTGTACTGAAGTAGTACATGGGACGTGTGAACCGTTCCTTCAAAACTCACAAATACTGGTAAGATTTTCAGTCAAGTTCCTAAGTCAAAATTATCTTATCCTAAAGAGCTCTATGCTTTATGGAGTCTAACGTGAGTTATTAGTTACATAGTGGTTCTGCCTGGTTCCTGTAGAACCTGTATTTTTTTTCTTTTCTTTTGTCTTTTGCCTACTCTTAACACTTCTAGTTTTCTATGCATGGTGGATCTTTGCCAATGTGTGTGGGGGAGGGAGAGAGAGAGAGAGAGAGAGAGAGAGAGAGAGAGAGAGAGAGAGAGAGTATGTGTGCACTATTCTGTGTGTATGTGTGGAGAATTACCTCTGTACATGAGCCTGTGGCAGCCAAAGGTCAACTACAGGTGTCTTCCTCACTTCTGCTTCACCTTTCTCTTGACAGAGTCTTTCATTGAATCTTACTGATTACCTAGACCACCAGGGCAGTGAGCTCCTGGGGCCTTTGGTCTTTAACCCTTGAGGGCCTGGGCTAGAGCACGTACTGCCCCATTGGATCTTTAGTGTGCATGCTGGGGAACTAAGGAGTTGAACTTGGGTCTTCATGCTTACATGGGAAGCACTTGACCTTCCCTAGCCTCATGCCAACTTTGAATTTTTAATTCATGTGTGTAATTTTAAAAATCAGTCTATACACATATTTTGTTTCTTGACAAAATTCAAGAGCCTTGATATTTTAATAAAGACTTTAAATCTATTTGTGTTTATTTCTATAGCTGACATCCTTTTTTGTGTGTTATTTTGCTTTCTGTCCTCCCCACTTCCTTCTTGACTCTTTATTTTGTTGCTGCTGATCCCCCGTTTTCCTCATATATGGACTAGATTTTCTTCACATTTTCCTACTTAGGGTTGCTGTACCTGCGTTTCTCTGAAATTTTAATTAACATATATAATCCTATATTTCCCTAATCATGCCAAGGATAAAACAATCTCTTGACCTTTTACTTCGTGAGATGATATAATTAGCATGCAGCAACTTTTTGAAAATTATCTAGATCATGAAAAAATAATTTTGTTTTAACATGTTTACCATACGACAGGCCTGGTACCTTTCCTCCATTTTAAGAGCTAGTAACTATTGCAGAAGTTTTGGAAAATGTTGCTACAGAATCTTAAATGTTCAGTGTCACCCGCTCCAAGCGTTTCATCACTGAAAGGAAACCACAGAGGTCTCCGTGACTTCGAAGGACTTATTTTAGGTTCCTAACTTGAGGAGCGGTGCTACACTTCAAAGATGGGTATTCACAAACACGACTCTTGCTATTCTATGGTAATATGTATTTTCCTAGAAGCCATGGAGATGGCGAGGAAGCTTGAAATTATTTGGGACTGGAGGACAAGTGAGCAGAAGAGAAAGGTTTTGAAGCCTACAGAAAGGAAGGTGGTAGCATTTGGTTTAGGAAAGGGGGAAATATATAGCTATAGCTTCAACAGAAATATAAAGAAAATGTGTAGGCTTTCCCTGTCTGCCTGTGTCATCTCAGGAGGGGTCTCGAGCTGGTGCGATGTTCTGCTGTGATAATAAGTCTCAGAAGAGGTCTTAGTTTGAGCATCTTTGGATGATTTGGCTCCTCCTGTGCCGGGATTTTCCTTCTGTTCGCTTTTATTGAGTTTTAATAAGAAACCATCTGGTGGAATATTTTGGACTTAGGTTGATATTTAACATGCAGAACAGGCTGGTTTCAAGAGAGACTATTTAGCCACCAAATAAAATAAAAAAATAAAGGCGACAATCATAGCCCAAATAACACCATGCTTTAGTCTTTCCTGATTGACATAAAGATTCTGGTCAATTATCTCCTAGTCGAGAAACAAAATCTTTGGGGACCATCAGCTCAGAAAAATTCTGGCATGAGGAAATGGCTAGCTTCTCTCCTCGGTATCAGAGATTCCAGAACTTAACCCACCAGACCTAAAACACGCCCTACGGGAGGCAGAGCAGAGTCAGGCTGGAGCTCAGCTTCCATGAACATGGATTGCTCCTGGGCAAGGTGGCAAAGCACCTACTCATTTAGGTGGGGCCCTGTTCATCGCTAAAATGTTTCTTTTATTTTTTCTTTAATCGTAACAATGTTACGATTGTACCTATTATACCAGGTACAATAACTACCTGCTAAAATACTGAGATTACTGAAAGGAGGCAAGCTAGAGAGAAGGCATGCTCGAGTCTTATAATTTTTTTTTAAAGCTTTTCTTTCAGGGGACAAGTTGACATCCAGATACTCTGAAGAATTACATTCTTCTTTTCCATCTTCCTTCTCCCCCATGTGTCTTTTCATGCCAAGGACTATCTATGGTCGCTGTCAATGTCATTCTGTGGATAATGTTATTAGTTCCATTTTGAAGATAAAACCTCAAACACACTTATTTGAGGTCATATACAAACTATCTCTCCAAACTGGAAAATAACCCATGTACACTTACTTTTTCATGTGCATGGAACCACCAGCCCTAAACATGGTGTAAGCAGCTGTTCCGTAAATATCTGCTTATACCTATCCTCTGGGTGATGTTGATATTTAGATACGACTCATTCTCTTCTGACTGGTGGCATTCTTTTTAGCATGATCCTGGGCGGATTTGACACTTGCAAACAGTTGTAATTCGTCTTCACACTGGTGGCTTGTGTTGGCTGGTGCTATGTCAGCGGCACACAAGGCAGAATTCCCTGAAAGGACGGAACCTAAACTGAGAAAACTTCCTCCATCAGCTCTGCCTGAAAGGTATATTTTAATTAGTTATGATAGGGGAGGGCCCAGCTCATGGTGGGTGGTGCCATCCCTGGGCTGGTGCTACTGGGTTCTGTAAGAAAGCAAGCTGAGCAAGCCATGGGAAGCAAGCCAGTGAGCAGCATCCCTCCATGGCCTCTACATCAGTGTCTACCTTCAGTTTCCTGCCCTGCTTGAGTTCCTGTTCTGACTTCCCCCAATGATGGACTATGATATGAACATTTAAACCAGATAAACTCTTTTCTTCCCAGCTTACTTTTGGTCATGGTGTTTTGTCATGGTAATAGAAACCTAGACTAAGACAGTATTACTGTCAGTCCTTGGAACTGTTCTAATACATTTGCATCTACACGTTCAATGTCATTAACTTTTTGGACGTATGTCATTCATTCAGTATGGTATAAGGCTGGCTACTGGGGCTCAGGGTTAAAGGTCACATACTTCTCATGTCATGAAATCTATTGACTCTGCTTATTTGCATGTAGGATGATTAAATTTGAATGGAATACTACTACTGGATAGGTCTGTCCTACCGTTTTTAGGCTTTTAATTCGAGTTCAAAATAGAAACCACGGTTTGCGGTTATGAATTCAGTGGCAACATGCTTGTCTGGAAGATGCAGCAGCCCAGGTTCAATCCCCAGCACCATAAACCGAACACTTGATACCATAATATCAGCTTCTCTCTCCACACACATCATTTATAAATATTATTTACAACATATATGTCACATGACCATATGACAATGAAGGTCAAATGTCTTGTATTATGGCTTTGCCTCATCAAAATATCAATGTATTTGTTCCATTGCATGGAGGCCTGGGTGCAACGTTGGGTCATCATATGGTCTAAGAGCATGGTGACAATGCTGACCCTGCGGAGTGGTCCAAGGCTGAGGCTATGATTCCTAGCCTTGCTGCTCATCTGAGAGATCTAAGAATTATATATGGATGCTCATGCTTCAGTCTGGAAACTGAATCAGAATTGTAAAAAGTCCGTAGGATCTGAGTTTTAAACCAGCTCATTACTCAGTTCAGTATTTCTGGATCTATAGTCAGGATAGCTGCCACCTTGATTATTGTGTATGTGGATGTACACATGTGTATGAGGATGTACACATGTGTATGTGGATGTACACATGTGTATGAGGATGTATACATGACACATTAAACAGGAGCATCTTATAACGAGACAGAATTCTCTGTACTCTCCTAGTAAAGTCCCCCAACTCTTACCCTATACTTATTTTCTCTACATTACACTATCTTTGATATTTATACCCTATATGTAGCATACACAAACATATATGCTCCCTTACAAGAGCTAGATTACATATTGGTAATATCTTTCCTCTCTTGGGCATTAGGACATACACTAGAATTTGAGAAGCTGTGTGTTAACGTGTTGGACAGCAACAGTAGCTGATGGGCTGAGTGGAGTGGAGCTAGCAGATGAGTGATCAATGAGTGATCAATCACACAGGCCTCCGAACAAATCCCAGTTTCATTGTGTGACTCTGGGCAATCCCATTCTCCAATTTCCGGTTCTATAAAATAGGCAAATACCTTCATCTCCTGGTTGTTTGGTTAAATAGTTTATAGATGGTATCTTGCATTGGTAACTAGTCATAATCTGCCCCTCATAGAGTGCTTAGTCAGTGCCATGGGTTAGTACCACAGTCACTCAGGGTGAGCCTTCCCTTTTTAGTTAAACTTTACTGTAAACAGCCTCATAGACACATCCAGAGAGGCGTCTCTTAGATAATTCTAAATCCTGATGATGGAGACGAGCAATCACAGGGTTTTGTTTGTTTTTAGTGCCCTCCTCAAATTAAGTCCCTTCTTGTAGTAAGTGTTTACATGGACCTTCCAGGTCCTCTAACCAGTTTGATCTTTCTATCACACAGAAATGTTCTTTCCTTTCATGCTCCGGAGAAAAAGATGGGCCAAAAACAGCATTTGCCACCCACATGTGGTCCACCTAGCAAATGGCGTTCAGAGAAGGGGGAAATCTAAGTTTAAGTTTAAGTTAAGTTTAAGTTCTGGCTGCTCTACAGAAAGGATCTGGTTCAAAGAGGCATAGACAATAGAAGATGCTACAAGAAGTACCAGCAAGATACGGTAGCTGCACCATGTACGTTCTTCTTTATATCTTCTCTTGTCAAATGAAGAGTTTAGATCCTGAGGACTGCTGCTGTGGATAACCACACCTGCATATGTACTTGTACACGTCCAGTGGATAACTGTATCTGGATATGCACTCATACATGCCCATGGGTGAGCATGTGTCCACACACTTTCAGTTAAGAAAGGACCTTGGAACGCTCTTCGCCACATATATATCATATATCATATACCATATATCATGTAGTATGCATTATACATTACACATTACATATTACATATTATATATCACATGTTATATTACATATTACACATTACACGTTACACATCACATATCACATATTATATATCACATATTACATGCTATGTGTCACATATTACATATTACATATCATATCACATATCACATATTACACATCATATATTATATATATCATATATCACACATCACATATCACACATCATATATTATACATCATTTATCATATACCATATATCACATAGTACACATTACGTATTACATATATAACTTATATGTACATATTTAATATATTAAATATTTATGTATTTAATATATATTATATGTGTTTTATATGTCATATATCATATATCATGTAATACACATTACATATTACATATATAATTTATATTCACATATTTAATATACATATGATAATATGTATTTTTTTTTCCCTGCTGAAATGAAAGTGCTGTCATGAAAACACTGAGTGTTGTTTTGGAATTTTAGCTTGGTAGCCTGAAGTTGGATAGTTTCCCACACTCTCAGCTCTCTTAACAGTAGTAATGCTCCAGTCTGCTCCTGTGCCTGGACAATGCTACCACCTTCTCAGAGAAGGGTATCTTAGCACCCGCAGTCTGTTTCTGTTATGCACACAGCACTCTTTGTCAAGTAGGAGAACGAGGCTAAGTCACAGCCCAGGGGTAGAGATTCCACCTCAAGCTAGTTGCTGCCTGTGTCCTCCTGCCCCCACTCCCAAGCACTGCCTGCTCTATCGAATGAACTAATTTCTCTTATGCCGTATTTGTCTAAGTTAAAACATATCTGCTGCAGGTCAATATTGCACTAAAATGTATCATGGCCCTCTGTTATCAACACAGCTTTAACCCAGCACTGACTCCAGTCCATGTTAACAGTTTGGCAATTTTATTCTCTTGTAAATAAGTGGGTGAATGCAAAATTCAGATATGTGATGTATGGAACTTACAAAAATGGTGAGAACTGTGTGATTATTCAGATTGCAAAGAGGTTTTCACTCTTGGATATCCCTTTAAAAGTAGTAGTGGTGTCTTTATTGGAAAAGGCTTTTGAATGCCTTTCATATACATGAGCTCATTTGTTCCTGTCCACATTCCTATGGACTAAGTGGGGCAGTGCCTATTATCTGCATGCTTTATGGCTTAGTCATTTGATATGTGATTTCCTTTACAAAAAGTCAACCCATCATTTCCTTAGAAAGCTCAATCAATTGTGAGAGTATGTTTCTCTCCATTTACTCGTGTGTGTGTGTGTGTGTGTGTGTGTGTGTGTGTGTGTATATATATATATATATATATATATATATATATATATATAGAGAGAGAGAGAGAGAGGCCCTGATTATCTCTTGCTATGTAACAAATTACCCACAAATTTAATAATTTAATGGTTTAAAATGTCATTTGAGTATATCTTACATTTTTTACTCAGTAGCCTAACAGTAATAAGCTGGGTAGACTATGACTCCTGTGGAGTCACCTGCAGTCACTTGGTTCCCTACCTCAGCACTAGAGCTGAGACCTGGCTGAACTAGATACACTAAGATGGCTTTTACTTGAGTTTAGTGCCTTGACAGGGATTCACAGAAGGCTGGAATGTCCAGTAGAATGCCTGTGCATACTTGGGCTCCTGTAGATTTTATGCAGAGAACCTAAGCAAATCCAGCTCCACATCAGTTCTGTCTGTATGTCTGTCTGCCATCCTGTCTGTCTGTCTATCTATCTATCTATCTATCTATCTCTATCTATCTATCTATCTATCTATCTATCTATCTATCTACCTACCTACCTACCTACCTACCTACCTACCTACCTACCTATCTATCTATCTATCTATCTATCTATCTATCTATCTATCTATCTATCTATCTCTTCATGGTTCTTATTACATATCCCAGGCTTCCCTTAAGGTTGACATCTGCTTACCTCATTCTATACCTGCCTGAATGGCAGGTTTGCATTATCATGCTATGATCTCAAGACCAAAGAAAGCCAAGGAAGGCACCCCAATACTAGGGCTGTGGTGTACATCCCACTCCTCAGTGGAAAGAGGAGTTTGTTATAATCTCTAAACCCCAACGATCCCCTTCCTGTGCAGGAATGCTGTCATCCTAGCTAAAGAACTCTCATGTTCTTATTTTGTAATAGCGAAGGACCCAGGCTGCATTGGGCTTTGGCGGGAGATCCAGGATCTTGTCATTCCAATCAGATGGAGTATGTTCCCCTGAATGTGGTTCTTCCCGACCTCTGAAGAGAGAAAGCATCACATCATGTGGTACCTATTCTCCAACATGCAGTGCTGAGGGAGAAGAAGAATACAACCATGGTTCTCACTCAGGAATGGGGAGAACAGGAGCGCACCTTTGTCTTCAGTCTGAATAATTGCTCCCTACCACAGTCACCTTTGATTAGAGCAGCAATAAAATAAAATAATATATCATTATATGTATTACACATAATTAGCGTTTGTTCTTTACCTAGCTTATTTTTCTCAATCTGTGGTATTTTATAAATGCTAAAAATAATGATTTGGCACTTTTAGTAATCCTTTCAGACATTAAAATGTAGCCAAATTCATTACTTCTCTCTCTCTCTCTCTCTCTCTCTCTCTCTCTCTCTCTCTCTCTCTCTGTGTGTGTGTGTGTGTGTGTGTGTGTGTGTGTGTGTGTGTGTGTTTGATAACCTCCGTAATCCACGTATATTTCAAATTCACTATGTGGCCAAGGTTGGCCGTGAACTCCTGATTCTTCTGTCAGATCTTCTAAAGCTGCTCATGCAATACGCTTCTCAGCTCATTGGTTGTAATTTTACCATCTAGATTGCCACAGGCAATATCATCAAAATTCCTGCCCCTTCAGAAGCAGGGCGCTGGTCTTCAATAGTTATCATTTGATGATTTTAGGTTATAATCCTTAAACCCCAATAAATAGTCATCGGCAGTCCTCCTCGGATCCACCCACCTTCATGATCTTCCGTCCACTTTCTGGTTCTAACAGAGGTGGGCCGAGATCTTGCTGTGACAAGACCCCACTGCCGAGTATCAGGTTTGGTTCCTTTTTACTGCATCATAAGTTACTCTTAAATGTGGCTAACAGTCGTCACGCTTTCGTAAGTGTTAAGATATCGTTGCTTGGGAGTTAGAGCTCTGCAAGGACATTTTGAAAGGCTCTATGACAAACTGACCGATGTTATTCACTAATGTTTGGCTGGTGTAATGTTTGGAGGGTCAGGATGGATTCCCCTCAGTACCCACAGCATGGCGAGTTTGTCTAGAAGGTGGGTTCTAGCTGGCACTGTGTACTGGAGTATCTGTTTGCACATGGCCTGTAGTAGGGTGGCCTTTGATATCTTTCATGGTGACTCAGTGTCCTAGAGAGGCTATTCCAAGAAGTCAGAATTAGAAATTGATTTCCTAAGACTTAAAGCAGCATTGGTTCAGCAACACTTCTGCTCTGTTCTATTGACTAAAATAGTGAGAGTCCCCTCAGACTACTGGGCACGATAGTCCTCTTGTGTCTTTGAGTAGAAAACTCACCTCTAGATTTTCATCAGACTTACAGGGATGCCCAATTCAATGGAACAATTCAAAATTAGACCATCAAAGTTCCGGCTCCCTTCCTGCCTTGCTCCACATGTCTGAGCTGATTCAAATGCCTCAGTGCTAGTTTAAATCATAAGCAAAATGGGGATGGTGATACCTGTCTTGGCTCAGTGACTCTGGGGCATGTGTGTTGTGGCTCTCTTTAAATAATTAGCATTCAGAAAGCACATTCTAAATTGCTCTAGGAAGTAGAATAATGAATTACCATAACTAATTGGGCCATTAAAAAGTTTCAGCATTTTTATATTGAGAAACAAAATTGGGTCTCAGTATTTGCTATATGGTATTAGCAGGGCTACATAGAAATAGGTACACACAGAACCCCTATATATCAAGCACAGAACTGCATGTTCTAATATGTATGCCCTCTGTCTTTCCTGTGCCAGGTAATATACATTTCTTACGGAATCTTTGCAGCATCCTTTTGAGGAAAGCAGAATTATTAACAGCTTAATCATAGTTCTCTGAAACATTTTAGTTCTGGAGTTTAAATTCTAACATATCCTTTGCATATTTATGCATAATACATCTTAAAAAGAATCTAATGAAAACTTTAGTAGAGTCTGTAGGGGTTTTGTTTAAGTTCTGTGGAAACTGTCCCTTTTTACTTTGTACAAATATTCTTGCAAAATGAGATAAAAGCAGATCTATGAAGATATCAAAGTGAAATAACTAGAGGGGGATTAAAAAAAAGGATGCAGAGGAGTGAGAAGTCACTCGTTTAACTCACAGCTGCTAGAAGGAAGACAGGTGGTTGGCACAGTGGGTCAGAGGTCAGATGGCTGGCACAGTGGGTCAGAGGTCAGATGGCTGGCATGGTGGGTCAGAGGTCAGGTGGCTGTCACAGTGGGTCAGAGGTCAGATGGCTGGCACAGTGGGTCAGAGGTCAGATGGCTGCTACAATGGGTCAGAGGATGGGTGGTTGTCACAGTAGATACAATGCAGGGCTGAAGCCATGGATGGGATGTGCACCTTGAAAAGGCAGTTTCTTCCATTGGACCAAAGTTTCTTTTATTGTTTTAGGAAAGAACGGAACTAGAGACCCTGCATGACTTATGTCGATGACAATATTCATTTACGACTCCAAGTAAGGGTGAAGAAACTATAGATCCAACGGGCAAAACTACCTAGTAAAGAAGCGGCAATGCAGGTTGGAAGGTAAGGTTAGAAAACGTTACGTTAAATTAGAAGAAGGCAAGCACATGAAGTTTTGACTTGGAAGATAACAATTAATAGAATGGCCCTGGAGACGGATATATCCACCCACAGCAGAGAATTAATATAAGATTCATACTGAGCTGAGACATCAATACGACCATTTTCAAAAAGCCTAACGGGTTCTTTCTGCAGATGTTTGTTGAGCCTCCTGTGTGCTAGGTGTTCAGGGCGTAGTACTATCAAAAACTCTCCTCTGCGACAGAACTCGCACTCTAGGTTGGAGGGGCTGAGGCAATACGTAGGCCTAATAAGTAAATTACAGGGTGTGTTTTGTACGTGCTTAGCAGAACAGCGTATAAGAGAAGGATAGAGTGCGGATGGAAGACTTTGCTTAGAGACAAATGAACTGAATGAACTGTGGCGACTACTTCATGGAGGAAAGGAGACCTCAAAGGGCAGTGTAGGCAACAGAGTGTGGTGTAGAGTACAGACGAAGGAGCATCGGTGGAGGTAGGGCTGAGGGGCTCACGGAATCACAGAAACAAAGCAGAGGAGGAAGCGAGCCCACGAGAGAAGGGTGGTGTGGTTGGTAGCAGACAAAAGACTTCAAAAGATGTCACACAGAGAATGGTAGCAGTGAGAAGCAATGGAGAGTGTTGGAGTTCTGGGTATATTTGAAGGCAGAATCAAGTTTACCAGTCGGTTAGGGCTTAGGGTGGAAGAAAAGAGGAGCAAAAGAAACTGTGGGGATTCGTTCTGCTTTGAACATTCTTTCTTATGTACACAGGCGTTGTGTCCGAATGTGTCTGTACACCATGGGGATGCATTGCCCACACAGGGCAGAGGGCATACCAGATCATCTGGGGATTTTAAATGAACCAGGAGTGGCCAGTTGCTTGAATGAAGACAGTGAGAAGAACAAGTCATGGTGCTGGAGCTGGAGCTGGAGCTGGAAGGATCTACTTTAGACACGGCAGGCACTGGGTGTCAGTTCGTGCCATGACTATGGGCATGGGCGTCAGTGGAGGAGCTGAGCTACAGGCTTGCATTTATTATATCCAAGATATCAGATTAAGTTTTCAATGGTGTAGAAAAATAGAAGAGGGGTTGGGGATTTAGCTCAGTGATAGAGCGCTTGCCTAGGAAGTGCAAGGCCCTGGGTTCGGTCCCCAGCTCCGGAAAAAAAAAAGAAAAAAAAAAAAAAAAAAAAAAAAAAAAGAAAAATAGAAGAGAGACAAGGTCCAGAGCCCAAGCCTCAGGCGTAAGTGCCAAGATGAGAGGAAACATCGAGAAAGCAAAGAGTAAAGACCGGAACATTGAGAAGAAAGCCGGTTAAGCAAATCTTGGAATCCCAGCAGGCAGAACGGTTTCAAGGAGTAGAGTGGTCTGGCCCAAATCTTCTTGTTAACTGAATAAGAGGAGGCCAGGGATGACTACGAGCCTAGTAAAGAAGAATCTTTGTCACCTTGATAAAATGTCACCTGCTGAGGAGTGCAGATGCAGCCTGACTGGGTTAAGGTCAAGAAAGAATGGGAAGACAGCAATTGGGGACGGAAGGCCAGTCACTTTTTCAGAGTTTTCCTTGATGATGGAAGAAGTCATAAGCCCATGACTAATAGATGTATGTGGAAGTTTGGGAAGGCAAAGGAGTTATAGATTGGTTTGGGGAGTGATGAGGAGGGCTAAGAGATTAGATGAATATCGCCCGATTGACTGGGGGTGTGAAGAACATTCCATGAGAGGGGCGCTGGTTTCCTGGCACTTGTGCTGGTCCTTTGCAAACAAACCAGTATTCCTGGAGAAGGCTATTTCCTGCTGAGAAAACAGGAGGAAGGGAATAAGGGTGCTAAACTTCTGCTGATAGAACCTAAGGTAGCCTTCTAGACCACCCCACGGAATTCCCAGGCATCTCCTTCCTACTTCTTCCTCTTGTCCTTGATTCTTTCCCTTACCGGTGTTGACGCGGGCACCTATACTGGTGGCGAGTGGGTTTCAGGGAGCAGATCGGTTTCTGCACCTCTCTCCGTCAGCATTCCCCACGTTACTCTCTAATGAGAAATGAGCACGTTTTCAGTGGCTTACGGTCGGCTGGATCCTTCCCTGCTGTGTGTCGCTGGAGGTCAATTGAACGTGCCTCGGCATATTTTCCTTCTGGGTCTGAGTCCGAAGGAAGACTCCACATGTGCATCATGCTATTCTCTGGGCGGAAGGAAAAGAGCAATGCGGAGTCACATGATGCCCACCGAGCTTCTCTCTGGAAGTGGTAATTGTCACTTTTGCTTACATTTTACTACAGAAGCCAAGTCCAGGGCTAAATCTGATGTCAATGGGCTAAGAAAGTACATGCTTCTTTTTCAGAAGGAAAACAAATAATTTGGAACAATCATATAATTAGCTACAAATTTTTCCAGGTGTAGCTGGAAAAAAAAAAACCCTCCTCAAACAATACAATGGGACAAATTACCTCTTCTCAACCATGATTGACATCTAGCCCTCGGGGGTAACCTCAAGGAGATTAGACACTTCGGATGAATTTCTGGGTATAATTTTACGTCTGGGCCCGAGGGTTATTTAGCTTTAGAATTTAGAAAATACCCTACCTTCAGGGAGTTGAAGCATTTCATCTCAGATGTTCTGGGCATTATAATTGTAAAAAGGAAGCACGCCCAATTTTATAAGATACATAATATAAGCAGGGAGAGCAAGTCCCATCTAGCATCATTGGAGATGCTCTTACAGTCTGCACTCTCAGGACCTACTTAAAAATAATACGAAATAAGAAGCAATAGGAGGAAGAACTGCGTTTTCAACTCAGTAAGAGAAAAAAAAAATCCAAATTTGGTAAAGAATTCTTTATTCTTTGCCTACCAAGGGGTTTTCAAAACTTAACAAAAAAGCTTGGGTAGTTTTCTTCACGATGCTGTGCCGCCAAGCTTCTGGCTTCATGACTTCCGGTGCCCCGCAGGAAGCAATGGTGTGAACATGAACGCCTAGCCACGGTCTCATGTCAGTGAGAAGACTGAGAGCGAAGCCCCCTAAGTCCCAGCTGATGCGGCCCATATCTGCCGGCTTCATCTTTTTTCTTTCTTTTTCTTTCTTTCTTTCTTTTTTTTTTTTTTTTTTTGAGCTGGGAATCGAACCCAGGGCCTTACGCTTGCTAGGCAAGCGCTCTGCCACTGAGCTAAATCCCCAACCCCCAATCTGCCCACTTCAATGCCTCCGTGTTTCCTTCCATTTACATAGGATCATACATAGTCTTTATCTTAATGAGTCTTTTCCTCTTTGTTTACGAATATATGATTGTGACCACGGACAAAGCACATGCCAGGAACTTAGCCAGAGCCCAAACTGTGTATCGCTGTAGGGTTTTCTCCTCATAGATTTGTCCAATGACCCAGCTCGGGAGAAAACAGTCAGGTGATGCATTCCCAGTGGTAGCTCACTTCCCACCAGCGCACCACTGGTGCCCTCATTAGGGCGGTTTTCTTCCTCCCAGAAGTTTTTTTTTTTTTTTTTCAGTCCACCTCAGCCTCCCACCACAGTGAATTTACTGTCTGTGAAGGGGACTGGGTAGCTGTCCCCTGAGACAGTATTTGGTTTATTTTTAGTGCAGGCAGTTTGGAAAAATGACTTTCTCTGTGTACAAGCACTCCTTCATTCTGACTCAGAATCCGACACTTCTCACCCTGTAAGCAGATCTTCCCTGCCTTCATTTTGAAGATGGAAGCATCGTTATATCACAAGGAAAAAGTTACCAGGAGGTGTCATTCGAAAAGTGTTTTCCTTGGGTTTGCCGGCCTCGGATCTGTAGAGATGTTTAGTTGTGTAAAATTGCAAGTTAGTCTGACTAAATTGGGCAGCTTGCTAGTAAGCATTCCACTCCCTCGGTCCCAATTGATCCCCTGAGCCATCCGTACTCCCTAAAAGTGTTATTATTACTATGAGGCTACATGCTCAAAAATTATTTCCCTTGGGAACGCACACCTAACCCAGACAAAAAGATTACTTTTTTGTATTTGTTGTTTTACTTTTCCAATACCCGGTGTCCCAGATCTCTTGTTTATCTCTGTCTTCTTACCTTAGGTCTTACCCTGATGTTCCAGTTCCCTGTCCACGGCTAGGGTGAACTGTATGAAATTGCCAATATTCCAGAGATTTTTTTTTGACCTACCAAGGCGGTGATGATTTCATACAGTTGAGGATAACGCAGTTAGAACGAAGTGGTAAATTGGGAAAATTCTCATGCGAAAAAAAATGCAAATTTATTGACCAAATCAACTACAACTTGATAACACGGAAGAGCGTAGAGCGTGTATCCAAGCTTCAACACGGTTCTTTGAAACAGGGAGGATAATTAGCATATTAAATGAGAAGTTGATATTTTGGAATACTGCAACAGAATTTCCACTTCTAATAGGAAAAAAAAAGTTTAACTGAGATGCGCACATGGATGTTAATGTGCCAAGATTCTCTGTGTGCAGTGGCCGTGACCACTACTTGGCTGGTGCAACGTGTTCAGATCTCTAGAAAAACTCACTCCCTCTCTCTCCGTCTCTCCCTCTCTCCACCCCCTTCCTCCCTGCTTCCTCCTCTTTTCATGATTAGACTTACGAAGAAGTCCCACTAACCTACTCTCATTTTGTCTACATTCTCTCTTATTCATTGTGTCTGCTGTGGTCTGGTTTCCATCCCCAACACATGTGTATATACACACATGTATATGTATGTATGTATGCATTCATATATGTATGTCTTTTAACCAAGGCCACTAATGACTTTGAATAATTCAAAGGAAGCCTTTTTTGGCCTTTATCTTCACTTAGCTTCCTTGCCAGGTTTGATAGGACGGCCTGTGTCCTGCTTCTAAGTATTTCATCTCCTTCCCCTGACTTTGCATGCTCTGTTTCTTGTGGTTTATGGATACGCCCCCAATCCAGGTTAGCCTCAGTTAGACACAAAACAAGACCGTGCTTTGGTTACTGTGTATCTCAGAGCCCAGGTTAGTACCGTCGCCCAAAGGTCCTTGTCTCTATTTGTGGATTAAATGAAAGGTGGAACTGGAGAGTTCACAGCGCTGTGCTAATCCTTAGTCCTTGTTGATACTTTGTTTCCTTGTGCTTCAGTCCCTGCTTCCAGAAGTTCTATACGGATTACAGGAGTACACCAATTCCATCTTTATTAACGTCTAGCAGTGAAACAGCTACATCCTCCATGCTTCCAGCTCTGATGCTGCCCCATAGTTGAGCGTGACCAGTGGTTTCTCCTCACATGGCTTCCTGGAGCTCTGAGCAGACGTGCTACACCATGCCTCTCGTGTTTTTAGTAACTACTGCCTCAGAAGGGAAGACAGTCATGCCCTTTCCCCCTTCCCGCGATGTGTCACTTAGGGAGCCAGGAAAGTGCATCCCGCAAACTGCTATCACTTGTTGCTCCCTTAGACGCATGACCCGACAGAGGGCAAAACAACCCCAATGTGACTCCTGAGGAACAAAAGAAACACAGGAGCAGAGACTGTGACCCACGTGTGTGCTTTATGCAAGTGTGATTTCTGCTGTTTTGGTTGGAAAACAGCTGCAGGTGTCCTCTAATTATAACCCCATTTTCACAAATATCAACTGTCATATTTAATCTGTTATACCCAACATATAGCCCACTGTTAGAGCACAGTCCTTTCATTATAAATTTAGTAGCAGAATTTCAAATGCTCGAGCTAACATTCAGGCTAGTCAATTAATGCATTATTTACAAGTTAAATGTTATTAAAAACAGGTTCTTAATTTGCTAATGATTTAGTAGACCCAAGGCAATATTCCAATTTTTTTTTCCGTTGAAAATGGGAAAAGGTTTAGAACAGTTGGGGTAGGAGGGATGTGAGGGATATTTTGGCTCCCTCACCATCTGAATTTCGTTTCGGCTTTCTTCTTTATTGTGTGTTGGTTTGGAGGCCTTTATTAGCTTCATCCTATTGGAGAAGAAAGACTCACACAAAACACGAACAGCACAGATGCCATTGTAAAGGGTAGGTTCTGAAAACGTCACCAGTTTGTAAGGACTCTGTACAGTCCCGTGTATTGTGATAAATCACCTCGGGAACTGCACAGCAAGGTCCAGAAGGTCAGAAGTCAAGGAATTTAAACGTCATTAGCAGCCCACCATCGTCCAGCTATACAAACAGAATATATGTGTTTTTTAAATATGCTGTGAAAAGTATCCTTTCTGAGGTTCTGGGGTCTCAGAAAAATTGCCACACTCTGGATTGTATTTTGTTGTTGTTGTTGTTTTAGTTTTTTCTTTGTCACTGACCCTGATTGTTCTCGATGCACGATGTCCTTGGTGTACGTTGCTCTACAACGAACTCCTGACTCAGAGAAGAGGACCTGGGGAATTCTGTGGCGGACGGGCTCTCATGTACCACGAGTTCAGTTGCCCATGTGTAACAGTCTCTGCAGAGATTCTCTTGACCGGGACTCTGACTTTTAACCTCCTTGTTTTCCTCAGCTGCCACGTTTTAATTTCTCGAAGCCTCAAAGTCCACACTCTTAAAGAAACTGTGTCAGTACTAAGTCTGCCCCACAGCTCTCATTCTCTTCTCAAATGGAGTGACTTATTGTATAGATTTAAGGTCCTCATATGCCATGCTGGTTTGATGCACATATTCATACTGACATGGTCTCTCCAGTTAAGCAAATAAGCATGTCTGTATCAAACATTGTTTTCCTTCTTTCTCCTTCCCCCATCCCCTCCCTTCTCTTCCTCTTTCTTTCACTGCGATGACGATAATCTTTAAAATCTATTTTCTTGTTCTAATTCTTCTCTGAGTTTGACATTGTTCTGTTTTTGAGACTGGGTCTTATTTGTAGTTGGTCTTAAATTCATGGTTTTCCTGTCTCAGTCTTTGAAATCCTGAGATTTACAGGTATAGGCTATCGTGCTTGGCCTTCTCTGAGGTTTTATAGGTCTTTTTATTTGTGTCATACAATGTATATACCTATGTGCTTTTCATATGTGTGTGTGTGTGTGTGTATGTATGTATTTATATATACACAGTAGTATATTGAGTAAACAACAGCAGCACTAATCTGCTGCACATTACTAGTGTGACCTGAGTCACACTCTCTCCCTTCATTTCAGGAAACTCACCCTTCTCTCTGCTCACTGGCCCTCTCATTCAAGGTGTACTGTATAACCCAGGATGAATGTGAATCTTCTTGCCTCTGCTTCCCAAGAACATGGACCTGTGCCACCACGTCTGTCTGTCTGTCCCATTTCTTAAATGGAGAAGACTCTCCTCATTTAGTTAATTGTAAGAATCAGTGAGATTATGTACTCTCGTGAAAAATTGAGTTAAATGGTAGGACCCAAAATATACCTGTTGTTGTTGCCTTAATGAAGTAAAATCTTTTCATCTATTTGTCTTTCTGTCTATCTATCTTCATCACCATCATTTATCTATCCTATGTCTTCTATTCATTTAATCCATCTTCTATTACTATATGCTTATCTATCTATCTATCTATCTATCTATCTATCATCTATCTATCTATCTATCTATCTATCTATCTATCTATCTAATTATCTATCTGCATAGTTTCAGACTTGTGTTTGGCCCTGAAAAATCTTAATTCTCTTTGGCACCAATAAATAGGTCATAAGCATTTCTCATTTCAAATTTCACTCAGAACACAATTTTCTCAAGGACAAGGGTTAAGCTCCTTTCCCCTGGCTCTCTTGTTTGTGTAGAATGTGGATGAGTGCTGCATCCGCCATGTTCTAGGAGCTATTGTATGTCTTGGCAAATACCCTCTTCCCCCCTCAGCCACCCAGCCTGAGATATTACCTTTCAAAGTAAATTATTGGCACACAAGCCTTGATTCAGGAGGAACTAAAACAAAGATAAACAGGTTTTGAACAATAGACAAAGATAAGATATTAAACACTGTGTAGAAGTTTCTATAATGGAGTGTATTCATTCCCTTGGTAAACACACTGAATAACATTTGGTACCTGGTTTGTAACATATACTCTCCAGTGATGGGAGATGATGATCCAAATGGACCAGGTCCTACTCCCCTACAGAAAGAGCCTTTACTGTAGGGAAGATATATGAAAAGAAGCAAGTCAGCATGCAAAACCATAGCAAGGAGCTTCAAGTGTTTAAAGACAAAAATGGAAGGGGAGAGTTGGACACAGAAGGAAGTAGCACTGCCCTGTAAGGTGAGGCTTAAAACAGCAAAAGTAGAACAATATGTTTGATCTACTGCCTTCTTCTGGAGTTGTAGCTACCAACAGACAAAACCAACAAACTAAAAACACCAAAACCAAAACAAAGACCTGTCCTAGCCTCGGGTAGCCTGGGGATAGAGCTATAAACACGGCTGGATCATAATCCCAGTTAGAGAAATGGGCTGCAGGGGGTTCTGAGGGTGTGGTCCTCTCTGCAGAGTTACTGGGCTTTTCAGAACTAGCCCCTAAGACTGGTCTTTGCTCTCAGCTCCTATGCAAGTCCGCTTCATCCACATACCCTTCACTCTCCAGCTTCTCTCCTCACTTGCCCATGATGTCTTCTTTCTCTTCCCAACTTCTCATAGAAAATGAGAATTTGTATAAAATTAAGAACATACTTTATCTCATTTGATTTTCATCCAATCTTGACAACTAAGCAATCACACTCTTTTTTGTCTATAGCTATTCGAATGTCTTAGTAAATTTGGGGCTCAACATTAGCCCTTGCCATCCTTACTGAGGTTACCTGACTCTTAGAGACTGAAGACTTTATGGATATTGCCACCACCACACCCTTCTGATCAGTGCCGGTTCAGATTAGCCTTGGTCTGGAAGTTTAGCTCTGTGTGGTCTGAAGGCAAACAACTGCATCAAGAAAGCCTTCATGAACAGGTCCTGCCTGTTGTATCTTAACTTAGCCCATTTGTTCTACTATTGGCTGTATGGATTGATTTCTCATTGCTATCTTAAAGGTAACCATGATTTGAATATGAACTGTTGCCACAGTCTCATGTGTTTGAACACTTGGTCTCCAGCTGATGCCTGTCCTAGATGGTATGGAACATTTAGACCACAGTTACTATCTGGCTAGCACAAGCCATTAGGAGGCAGGCATTATAGAGTTACAGTCCAACCTGTCATTGGGTCCTGTTCTCTGCTTCCTAATCCACAAACTGCAAAAAGAGCTGTTACTTGAAGTATAGTGGATGGCAGTGTTCTACCTGGGGTTGTATAGCACTTTCCTTTGAATTGAAACATTCCTGCCTATCGGAATCATCATTAAGATTCAGGGAGTTCTAAAGGGAAGGTTGCTAAGACTTAGGAAATAGACAACTCAGAAGTCTCGGGAAATTCCCAAAACTTACTACATGCATAAAATCCCTCCCTTTCCTAGGTAATATGAGCAATAAGAGCTACTGAAAAGACTCTGAGCTAGATACTGCTTGTAAGTCTTACAATGAACATCAGGGTTCCAGCTTTGTTTAGTTGTCAATCTTGTTGGGGTGAGCTTTTTGGTGTTTGGACTGTCTTTGAGTCATTTCTGACCTATATGTAACATGCATGTAACCCTTCACCTATAAACTCATTGCTTTACAAGTTTGACTTTGGTATAATTATTATTTTGGTCTGTCATTTAGTTCCCTATTTGGGGTGAATAGAGACCTATATCATGCCTCCCAGGAAAAGTATTACATAATAGATGGACAATTATATCTCGAAATGAGACAAAATAGACACATTTCCTACAGGGATTTGGTCAAAAAATACATAATTTTAAGATTAATATTAAAGTAGCTAATACTGAATATTCCTTCTTTTTTGAGAAAACTCCAGGTGAAATTTGATCTAATCTTCCTGATCCATCCCCCGCCTACTGGGCCTTTTTATTCCTTTGAACATCCTCTGTGGTTCTAAGTCTACATGACTCCTTCATTCAGTGATGGGGGAAAGGGGGTACTCTCTCCTCTGTTGGATGAACATATGCTGAAGAATTTATGGTGTAGGCCCGGAGCTTCTTTTGGGTTTGGAGTTGGAAATTGTGCAGTTTTGAAAAATTTAGACCTAGTATTCTAGAGAGCATAGAAGACAATCTAGTGGACTTTGAAGGGATGGCTCTTAACTTTGGGAAATAACATAGGACAAATGTTCACATAAGGCTGTTTCTCCTGACACAGTCTGACAATGCTGAGGCTATTATCTATCTATCTATCTATCTATCTATCTATCTATCTATCTATCTATCTATCTATCTATCTATCTATTTTTGTACTGTATAGATCACTCCAGCTAAGTTTCTTTAGTCCTTGCTTAAAGTAGATAAGGTCAGTATTTTCTAATTCCATTTAATGATTTCACTGTTTACTTTACCTTTGGAACACTGCCTCTACTTTGCAATTATTGAATAAATTGTTTGTAATGATTTGTTAAATATGCAAAATCATAAAAGGGAAGTCTTAGAACGAAGCAGATTTGGTTCCTTGTTGCCGATGGTGTGGTGTGTCTTGTGGCCCCGAGCAGATATCTTACATGGCTGTTAAGTCTATGCAACAGTAGCATTGTCTTTGTTTGGTTGTTGGGGATTTTAAAGGTGTTACTATGAGCAGGGGTCTGTGCGATGCTTGAGTAAAGTCAGTGTTCCGTGTCTGTTAGATCATGTTCTCATTCTGTTGCATTACGAGTGAGAGAGTATGTGCATATTGCTAGGCACGGCCTTTCTTTTTCTTGTCAGTTCTGTTGCCATCGGAAATAATGATCCCTTTTGCTTTCAACTCTCCCAGTTGTTGAAAAGTTCAGAAACAGAGAATAGATTCAGTGGTTGCCCAGGCCTGGGGAAGTGGGGGTGAGGATGAAGGCACAGAGTGACTATGGTCTGGGAAAAGAAATGCAGGAGCTGTCAGTGTCATGACTGGGGTGGATACATGAACTGACGTAATTGAAAAATTGCACAAGACCGAACATATACACAGTTGAGAGCAAGCTACACCTAGAAACCCTGAAAAAGATTTGTGGGTTCACTCATGTCTTTACTTGGTTATGATACTGCAGAATTGTTTGGGGGTGAGGTTAGCATTTGAGAAACTGGGGAAGAAACCCAAGATCTCTCTATTATAGTTCCATGTGAGTTTACAAGGAACTAAGAATAAATGACTTAATCAGAAAAAAGATATGGTTTCAGTGGTACATGATTTTAACAACAAGACTTGTTGTTCCTCTTCAGCCAAGTCCCCTTCTGCAATGAACTGCCCCTGCCTTCTAGGAGAGTTCTCTTTCTTGGTTCTTTCTTTTAAAAAATTTTTTTCATAATTCTTACTTCTCCTTGGCATATTTTGTTTACTTGTTTATTTGCTCAGTAGCTATTGATTGACACAGTCAGACATGAGGTTTGAGCTCTCAGAGCAAAGAGAAGAAGGAAGTGAAAGTTGGAACAATTTACCAACTCACAGCCTGTTCCTTCCACAAGAATGAAAGCTTTGTGAAGGGAATTAAGGCTTCAAAATATCTTGTATTCCTAATGCCTAGGACAAACCAGGCTCTTTAATATATTTTTTAGGTGAATGACTCAGCAGGTTGCTGAGGAGGGTAACTAAGGTTCATGTCTAGTTGTCTTTCTTGTCCTTAGCATAGTGCCTTGTGCATTCAAAGTGTTTAACAAGTGTTGGTTGCTTCGGAACTGTTCAATCTTTGACCTGTTCTGGGCCACCTTGCCTTTACAAAGTAAAAAATTCAGGAATCACATAATTTAGTTTAAAAAAAAATCTCCCCTCTCCCTCCCCAAAACCCCTGCATAATGGTTTAAGTAAGTTCACAATTTCATACTGGGTCATAGCCATAGCTTTCTTGGGCTGGCCAAAGGCTGGCTGGCTACGTCTACTTGGTAAGATTGACATCTGTGCATCCCTGCAGTCGTTTAAAACACACAATGATTGTGACTGAGGGCCTAGGCTGGCTTGGTTGGTTTGAAGTTGTGTCCAGAACATTTCAGCATTGGGGCAAGTCCCTAAAACATTAATAAGAGCTGGTCAATGATCTTATTGATCACGTAAGCTCAGAATTGGAGACTGAGGCCCACAGATACTCAGTGACTGTTTGATACTCAGAATTGTTTGAAGACCAGGGGGCCGCAGAGCTGGAGTTTCACCTTGCCTTTCTAATTCTCAAACTGTGGTGTTTTGTGACTCTCAAACTGCTTGCGATTGTCCTGGGGCGTCTCACTTGGGCCATAAGCCTCTCTGTTACCTGCTGGCCACTTCTTCCTTTGCCCACAGAGGTCCATGTGGTTAGGTTAGGTTGGATCGGACACACCCGCTCCCCAGAGGACAGCACACCCTCCAGGCTCCACAGCACCAGGAGACATTGTCATGTTAACAGAGCGGAAGGGAATGCTACCTTTTGGCCACCATTGACTTTGTCAGACAACGGTGCCATTCAGCTTGAAAAACTCCACTGGGAAGTTGCAGGCTTTAAAAACTAATTTGGTGTTTATTCAACTTTGCAATCACTTCTGTGTACTATCTGTGTTTCACACACCGTGAAACGGCGCTGCACTGTGCAATTGAATTAGTTGTACAGTGACTCAAAGGCACTAAACAATGACTTTGATATTTTAAGTACTGACTAGGAGGGATTTTTTAATTCCTTCCTCATAATGAAAGCAACAACAAGTACAAAAAAAAAAGAAACCCTCGGTTACACAACCCTGGAATACTTACACTTTTCTATTCTGGGTGGACCCCACTGAGACAGAAAAGAAAAAAAAAAAAACCCAACACAAAACAACAAAACCCTCAGAGCATTTAGTTTGCTTAATGGCAGAAGAAAAATTAAACAAGCATAGACGTGTAACCTTAACGACACCCAGTAACACTAGAATAACAGTTCCCAGCTTCTAAAACCTGTTATTTAATATAATGGGTAAATCTTGTGGGAGCTTTTCAGGTGTTGCTGAGTCTGAAAAAGCAGGCATGTGGTGAGGAGGGGTGGGGGCACAGGCAGAGCAAGTGCCTCCCTGCTACTCGTTTGGCGAGGAGGGTCTCAACACGGGACCCGGAATACTGGCAGCGTCCCCCAGGCTTTGGCTGGAACGAGGCTAGGCCTGTGTGCTGTCGGCTCTACCAGGATAAGAGCAAACCTTCCATGCATAGCCTTACTGACAAAAAGAAAGAAGAGGGGGAGGGGGGTGGGCTGAACAAAAGCCATGGGCGTGTGAATTAGTGCTGGGAACTATGAGCAGTAACTGGTAATAGTTCAGGGCAAAGCACCTAAGAGATGATTCACATCTGACAGTAAATACATGAATAGCTGTTGAAAGCTTGTTTGATTTCCACAAAGAGGTTTAAACAAACATTCGTTTGCTCATTAGTCTTAAACAGCACTTTTATGGCGGAGGATGCATTAAACCTAACGTATCTTTGCAACCGAGATATTTGGTGGTTTTAACGATGAAGACGCAGGGCCATGCACATCGTTTACACAGAGCAGCCTTGAACTACCTGTAATGGAGTGAGATACAGTCATTATGTATTGATGCTGTGAATCTTCATCCAGCAGGAGAAAGCAAGCCGGGAAGAAGGAAGGCCGTGTCTTCCGAGATAAAGACTTAGAGGGGCCCTTTCTGAAACTAGGATTGAGTTTGCATAAACTCACTTTGTAGTTTTTCGTTGTTGTTGTTGTTGCATAATTTTTAAAAACGCAAGTGGTTTAAATCTGTTCCCTGAGGTAATTTATGCTAAATGCACATCGCGCCACCATAAATTCCCTGCTCATGGCAGTCTCTGTTCGGGTGTCAGGTCGGTATAGGTTACCGAGCAAATGGTCGCTTCAAAATTTTTAGGGTAATTGCCTCTATAACTCGTTTAGCTTGGGCCCTGTCAGGAGATCTCTAATTGCTGGTGAAGCCTCTGTTCTCCTTCCTCTCCTTCTCTGCAGCCCTGTTGCGGGATGCTATGGGGCCTTCCATCTTCCGTGGCACCTCGCCGTGGCTGCTCTCACAATGATGGCTTATGAAAGCGTCACGAGGCCCAGAAGATGGGTCAGTTGAGCCTCGTTTTGTCCGTGACCAGCCTCCATGCTTACCTCTGACAGCATCAGTTGCCCATGGTAATGGGATGGAAGAAGGAATAAAAAGAAGAGGAAATGATTCTTTTCTCCCAAGTAGTATTTTTCTTTTAATACCGGAGGTGTGTGTGTGTGTGTGTGTGTGTGTGTGTGTGTGTGTGTGTGTGTGTGTTACCACAAGATGTGAACAATTCCTGTTTCTTTTCACCTCACGGTTTGTCATGGTGGCCATGGAACCCTACAAGGAAGGATACTGCTGGCTTTGTACGCTAGATGCATGGGCAGCAACTTCCCTTGATGTCTCCACGTGTGAGAAGTTTTCATTAAAATGCATCATAAAATATGTTAAATACCGAACTCCTAAAGCCAATTCGTTAATTATCTTGCTTAAAATATGCTTCAAATATATCACAGTTGACATCATATGTCACTGATCGGGGAGAGAAATGGTAACACTTAAATCAATACATGTTTTAAATTTATTTTACTTATTATGGTTGTCATAACATTTTGACACGGAGGGCTGACATGTCAACAATGCCGTTATCAGGAAGTAAGGCAATGGCATTAAACTGTCTCCCAACCATGCTTCTGTTTCAGGGTAAAGTGGGCCCAGGGGGGAGATTGAGCACAATCTTCAAGACAACGTCTGCTTGTGGAATCAACACAGGTCATCACTGACTCCTGAGCTCAGAGCAAATGCTAAGGGAGAGAAGACCTCACATTAATCAGTTACCTACTCTCCCCAGTGACCAAACAGTCAAAACAGTAGTTCCCTTATATAGGACATCCTCTGTGTGCTAGACCTGGACAGAGTCTTGCATGGATTGCTTCAATTCTTCCTCAGAGGTGAGGGACTTTGTCCTTGATATATACAGGAGGAAACTGAGGGTCACAAAGAAATAGGCCTAACACGTGTTAGGCCATAAGCCTCATGCAGAGCCTTGCCCAGGTGTGAGTGGAAGTCTCACCTATTCAGTGCCTGGCTTCATCGGTAAACTCAGAGAATCCCTTGTGGTTCTGTATGGTTTGTGACTGGAATAGATTCAGCTATCCCTCTTGGCATTCTGCTTTGTCCCTGGGCCTCCTCGATGACTGCTGGATATTGGTGTGGTAGAATGCAAACCCGAATAGAGGGCTGGAGTTTACTGAGTGCTTCCACACACTTAGAAAACTGTCTTATTATTTTCTCCTAGCTGTTACCAAATACTTGAAAAGAGACAACGGAAGGAGGAAAGGATCTCCTTTAGGTTGTTGTTTGGGGAGGTACAGTCTACCACAGTGGAGAGGGCTTGTGACAGGAGCATACAACAGCTGGTCGAATTGCATCTGAAATCAGGAAGTAGGGAGCAGATAAGAAGTAGGGGCCAGGTTGTTAAACTCAAGCCCCCCACCCCCACCCCAGTAACTAATTTCTTCCAATGAGGCTCTACCTCCTAAAGATTCCACAGCCTTCTACTCTACCATCAGTATCTGGGAAACCAATGGTGAGCCTATGGTGGTGGGCATTTCACAATTCAACTCAACAGCAACCAAATGCCACGTGTCTCCAAACATTTGCGACAGAAAGCAGGTTAAAAGCAAGCAGCAATATATGGAGTTTGTGAATTATCCATTTCTGAATTTAGGATATGAGACTCTCCCCACCTCCAAAGGCTCAGTGTAATTTTTGACTATGTTTAAACAAATTACCAAAGTGGTGAGTTCGAATCCCACATAGGACTGTATTTCCCATGCTAACAATAGTCCAGTAATGAGTTCTTGGTCCAGGGTTGGTCTGATGTAGGCTGTAGGTGAGTCCTGGTACAGAGTGTGTGTCTAATCAGTACTTGCTGAGTGTGTCTACTCTTCTTCTGCAGCTTCTGATTGGGGGCTTGCTCTTGTCTTACGCCTCATCTTCAACTATTTCCAGGCTTGCAAGTCACATGCAGGTCTACACCAAACCCTTACAGTCGGCCTTAGGAACTCATGGTGGCCACTAATCCAGGCAGCATGCGTGCGGTGCTGTTCTACAAGCAAGGCACCACAGCTAGAGTGGAATAGAGAAGTGAGAGTGACAGCCATCAGTCAGCTAAGTAGATGATTACCTAATTATCCTGTTACGGCTGCATAACATAGGAGAACTTGACCTATATTGCGAAATCCTTTTTAAAGAAGTGCTGTTTGAACTGGACCATGGTGAACGGATGGAAAAGGCCAGGCATGGTGCCTACATCCTCAGCATTTAGGAGTCAAGAGGATCCTTAAAATGAGGCAAATCTGGGATATAAAAACAAGATCCTGTCTCAAAACTCCAAGACAAAATGGGAAGGGATGAACAAGAATTTGCTGTGGTTAGCTGTACAGGGTAGGAGAGGGAGAGACAGGATGGCCAGGGCAACAGAGAGGAGTGGTGAGAAATGTTCCCTATGGAGCAGCTCCCTGGATTCTAGACAGAAACCAGGTTAATTTGGCTGCAATTTTCAGGGCAGAAGAGAATACAGCAAGATGAGACTTGGTTGTTTGTTTTCTGAGGTAGGGTCTTGTTATGTAGTTCAAGTTGGCCTCGAGCTTCCTTGGTAGCTCCAGCTGACCTACAGTTGTAGTGACTCTCCTGTCTTAACCCTATCTGCTGAGATCACAGACATGCTTGTATCACCATGACCAACCAAAGACACACACACACACACACACACACACACATACACACACACACATATGTGATAACATGCATATATATATATATATATATATATATATATATATATATATCATTACCAGCCAAGACATTTTGGATGAACAATAAAAGACACTTATTGGCCTAGTAAATGGGGAACTCCAGAGATAAGATGGCTTCCATTGCAACTGGATCATAACTCTTTGTTTTTGGTTTTCTAAGCTGCATTCATTCATGCAACAGCTCTGACCCTTATCCTTAGTTTCAGCTCTGTCCGGAAAAGGAAGAATCTTAGGAGAGAATTTTCCGAAGGACGCTTGAGAGTCACCATTCTTAGACAGTAATGGTCAGACTCACAATCAAAACCCCACCCTGTGTTGAGGAGCTAGGAATGACTTGTCTAGCTTGGCCTGGGATAAATGGTCTATCTCTAATTCCAGGAAAGAATCCAGTCTTCTCCAGAAGCATGGGATTTAGGGAGCCAGGATTCAGGCTGTTGGGAAGCATAGAACAGATGATGAGGAGGCCATGCTCCCACAGCAAGGCTGAATGACTGAAGTCAGGTGATCATGGCAGTTAGGATTTACCAATACCATAGAGAGCCAAGGCAGGAGTTCTAGCAGGTTATGATAGCAACGGAATGTTTATTTAGAAGATTATTATGAACCATACCCTCACGTGCTCATAGTTTACAAGAAGACAGTTATAGAACTAAAAAAAAAAAACATTAGCTTAAGAACAAAAATATAAATTGTGCTTTTTCTAATAATTTTTACCCATCTAATATTAATAATAGTTAATAATAGTAATGAAGGACTACTGTGCAAAGAGGTTCATAAGTGTAACACAATTTTCACTATAACCCTGACAGGTAGATTCCATTATTATCCCCATATTACTGCTGGGGGAGATAAGATATTGGAAGGTTAAATAATTAGCCCAAGGTCCCACAGCTGGCAAATAGCAAGACCCTAGCTATGTAAATCTAAACAAAGTATTATTCCAATGAAAACTTTATGCTATCACGGGTGTAGGGGACACTGTCATTATTTACCTGCCAAACATCCTTGTACTAAGATTCAGAAATCTCAACTGGCAAAATTAGGTTAAGTATAGCATAGTAAAGAACAATGGTGTTAAAAAGTATGACACGCAGTGACTTGTGAACCAGACAAGACCACTACACGTATAAATGCACAGCAGCTGTGGAGGCCTGAACAAGATCTGTATAAGATGAAGCCAGTCATCATTATAACACAGAATAGGGAGAGGCTCCCTCAACCCTCACCCGTAACCAATCATCTATTAACGGAGGTGACTTCTGGAGAAAGGAGTTTACCTCAGGGGGCTGTGACTCCTGGTAGTGCTAAGGTATTTCAGGTGCTATAGCCTTTTCCTCATGAATTTATGGGCAGCACGGGGTGGGGGGGTTGTTAAAAGTAACAAAGAGGACATGAAATTGGAAGGGGGTGGGGAAGGGAGGAATAGAGGGTGAATATGATGAAAATACATTGTATTAAATTCTCAAAGGATTAACAAAAATATTATACTAAAATATACATAATATAAAAATTGCTATTTTGAGGAACTTTTGAATATATAACTGATATGGATTGTGTTTGGAATCACTATTTCCAATTTTTTTATCATCTCGAGTGGTGCATCTATAAGTGCATTGTGTGCATCTGTAAGCATTAAGTGGTCTGCATTCTCTTTCCACTTGGCTTCTTGTCACCTCTTTCCACTACGAATTTTCTGATTCCGGATGTTTTCCAGAAAGAATCATAGTATTTTACTTTTTCTATCTGGTTCCTTTCATTACAGTGTAATATTTGCAAGGTTTATCCACACCGTGGCATGTATCAGAACTTTATTTCCACAATTCTGCCACAAAATTGACAAAACTGCTAATAGAGTGACTACAAAATATTTTAACTGTAATAGTAAAATTTAAATAGCTCGGCGGGCTAAAGGTATGTCCTGCTGAACCTGATGAGCGTGGTCTGATCCCTGCACCCATTCCACAGAAGGAAAGAACTGAACCCCACAAGTTATCCTGTGACCTCCATACTTGTGACATGACACACATGTGCATACATGTGTGCACACATAGAATAAACAGATAAGATATTTTGAAATGCTAAATACACTTTAAGTGAGGGGTGTATTCAATAGTGTTCCACTATCCTCATAATACCCCAAAGTCTTAGAATCTATGGCTCTGTTTCCCTGATGACAGTGGCCTGACCAACTTAGAAAGCCCTGGTGGTTGTATGTAAGACCTCTCTGATGAGAGGTCTTGGAGAACTATAGTAAGTTGCCTTAAGAATGCTGTCCCTGTAGTCTTTCTTACCATCCCGTTAGCACTGTGTCTTATATGTTAAACACTCAATCCTTACCTATGGGGTTACATTTAAATTAATACTAGACAATTTGTATGAGGTATTTGCAGTACTTGAGGGACTGTACTAGTAGACAGGTACCATACAAAGAAAAGCAGTAAGCCTTCTGTTGTCTTGGAGACTCTCCACCCTGTGGAGGAGCAGTAATAATGACCAGAGTTGGTAGTCTTTAAAAATACCCATTCCTTCTATTTTCATAGCTTTTTGTCTCTAAAAAATATTTACATATATGAGCTCATTTAGTGCCCAAATGTTTGACATTCATTCACATTTTAAAACTAATGGCATTTTAAAAAGTAGATATGAAATAGAACCAATTTGGAAAAGCATATAAGTTGACCTTACGATTTTTAAGGTTTGATTTTTATGGGGTGAAAATGATGAATTCGTTCCTTCAGAAGAAATGATGTATTTATATTTAAAAGTGGTTGGCACGAAGATCTCGGTTCTCAGCCCGGGTGGGAGATGCGTAGTTCTCAGCGTGGTATTATGTGAACCTGTGTCTGATAGCCTAGGTTGAAGTTAAAGGGTGTCTTCCAAGGAGAGGTCCAGAGCGTATTTCTCTAGTTACTCCTGGATGTTCGGGAGCAGTGGCCGATAGCCTGCAAGGCTCTACAGTCTCAGGATGTCCTTCAGCGACTTTTCTGAGTTCGTCAGACTTGCTGTCACCCACAGCTGTTGCACATGCTTAGTTGTTCCCAGTGTCCCCATGTAGAAGAGGGTCAGAACCACAGGCTGCCACGCAGGCCTCAGTAACTTCCCATCTGATTGTGGAGTTGTGCTGGGGCAGAAAGTGCTGGCCACCACCTTCCTCTGACACTCTGGAGACTATGGAGAGGGGAACAATGGAAGAACAGACAATCAGAACTGGTTCAGATGAGATGCGTAAACACTCAGTCCTTGGCAATGGCCAAGTAAGGGTCGAAGGGGCCATTGGCAGGGGCAGTATTTTTTAAAGGATCAGCATATCCATCATGGTTATCAAAGTGCACTTTGTCACACATTTAGAAAGAAAACATACTCTGTTTGAAGAATTCCACCTAAGAAAATGGAACAGAAGGCAGGAAAGACTCTTCATGTGGGAGGAAATTCCAGTTCCATCTGGTTTAAAAAAAAAATAACTTTGACCACAATGTCTTTCAAAAGGCTATCAGGATTCAAGCATTACATCATCCCAAGGGCCTCTGATTGGCTGACTGACTGGCGTTTGAGTCTATCTAGCCCTTTCCCAGTCCAGTGCCTGTACTGACTCTGGGACCACAAGTTCTCTGTTTTGTGTGTTGGCCCTCAGTATTTGGGCAGAGATTTCCAGAAGGCTTCTTTCTGCAAACCCTCCTCCCCCGCTTAAGTGTTCTGTGCGTAGAGTGTCAAAAAAGTTATTTCAAATGGCTTTGTTGCTATGTAATTGCAAAAACAGCATCACTGAGAGAAATCTTTCAATAAAAGCCTTTGGAAAAATAGAGAGCATCAAGCCATTATAGCTCACCTCCCCACGCCTCAGTCTTCTCTCTCATGGCCACGCTCCTGGGTTCTGGATCAACATTTGTGTCAGATTATGTACTTTGCCCTGTCATTACGGATGGATATTAAAATTATAGGCTTTATACATAAGCATCCACTTTAGAAGAAACTGAAGTAACTGTATAAGGCTGCCAAAGAGCGAGTGTTTTGGTGAATGGTGACAATTTTGAGTGCTTTTCACTTCATGAAGACACGGCAGTGATGTGGTTAATGACTTCAGAAAGCCTCCCGCGCTGGATTGACATACAGGCTTCCCGAGGGATAACCAGGTAGACACCCAGACAGTCACTGTGGGTTAGACACAGGAGCTTGGAATTTGTGGGAGTCAGGGCTGTTATCTTGACTTTATATCAAGTTTGCTTCTTTCTCGAGATGCTATAGAACACATATGTTTAACTTGTGTTAAACTTGTCTATATTTCAATCATTTTGTTTGTTTGTTTTAGATAATGTTCTTTGAGGTTGGTGAAGGCAAGTCGAGGAATCACAAAGCCAAATCAGAAGTGATCAAAGAAAGACAAATCAAATGGAGACAGGAAAGTAGGTTCAGCATAGAGAGACATGAGGATGAGGATGTGCACCTCTGACCTCATACTCTTTGGTAATAGGGCTGATGGCTAAGATAAAACTAGACCAAATACTAGGGAGGAACCAGCTGCTTTGTGGGTTGTCAATCGTGAAATGTTTACTCTCCTGTTTGGTTTCACTGGAAAGAACCATAAGGTTT